>NC_054377.1:2085000-2135000 GCF_017654675.1 Xenopus laevis
TGTATTATAAGGGATAATGTACCCCCTACTGTAAATGATAAGGATATTAGAAGTCACTGAGGGGTTGTTCTGTGACCATATAAAGGCACAAGGCTGCAGGCTGAGTTATACAGGGAACTCTGAGTATCACTCATGTATTATAAGGGATAATGTACCCCCTACTGTAAATGATAAGGATATTAGAAGTCACTGAGGGGTTGTTCTGTGACCATATAAAGACACAAGGCTGCAGGCTGAGTTATACAGGGAACTCTGAGTATCACTCATGTATTATAAGGGATAATGTACCCCCTACTGTAAATGATAAGGATATTAGAAGTCACTGAGGGGTTGTTCTGTGACCATATAAAGACACAAGGCTGCAGGCTGAGTTATACAGGGAACTCTGAGTATCACTCATGTATTATAAGGGATAATGTACCTCCTACTGTAAATGATAAGGATATTAGAAGTCACTGAGGGGTTGTTCTGTGACCATATAAAGGCACAAGGCTGCAGGCTGAGTTATACAGGGAACTCTGAGTATCACTCATGTATTATAAGGGATAATGTACCCCCTACTGTAAATGATAAGGATATTAGAAGTCAC
This sequence comes from Xenopus laevis, assembly GCF_017654675.1. Classification (NCBI taxonomy): domain Eukaryota; kingdom Metazoa; phylum Chordata; class Amphibia; order Anura; family Pipidae; genus Xenopus; species Xenopus laevis. Next base: position 2,085,590 of record NC_054377.1, read on the forward strand.
TGAGGGGTTGTTCTGTGACCATATAAAGACACAAGGCTGCAGGCTGAGTTATACAGGGAACTCTGAGTATCACTCATGTATTATAAGGGATATTGTACCCACATTCCGTTTAACACTGTGCACTTCGTAGATGAGTGCGTCAGTGAGTGGACTCGACACCATAAAGACCCCACGTCACTGACATGGTAGAAAACAAACAGAAAACATTCATAATCTTTAATTTCACACCAGTAATAAAATTGCATTACATTTTCATAAAATAAATGTTCGGTATATATACATAAAACAGACTGTACAGAACCTTTCCGGAGCCCACCCCCGCGGACCCTCACAGACATACAGGCGAATGCAGTGCTCAGCTAAGTGCTCACAACTGTACATCGTCGATAGCAACTGCTTTGTGTTGTACAGGGAGGGGGGTACTACATTGTATACAGTCCTTTGGGGAGGGGGGGCGAGAAGTTAAAAAAATATTGCAGGCAAAGCCGACAGACGCTCTTCACGGCAGAACATCCCCCCCCTTCCACCGGCTCCGACCTCCTGGGCTATTGGACCTGCGAGTCAAAGCTTCCGTTCAACTGGCCCTCCTCGTAGTCCATCTGGCACAGGATCATGTTGTTCTTTAGGAAAAACTTGTCCCCTACACAAAATCTGAAAGGAGAAATTCAGTGTCAGACCAAAGGGAGTTGCAGCATCTAGAAATATTTGCTCCTGGGGGGGAACCAGCAGTGCAGGCAGCAGAAAGGGACAGACACAATGACAGTTACACAGAACTATAAACCCAGTGAGAATGAGGAATGAATGGATATTGGGAAGTTGTATCAGGAGTCAGAGGCAGCAGTGCAGAGAAAGGGACAGACACAATGACAGTTACACAGAACTATAAACCCAGTGAGAATGAGGAATGAATGGATATTGGGAAGTTGTATCAGGAGTCAGAGGCAGCAGTGCAGAGAAAGGGACAGACACAATGACAGTTACACAGAACTATAAACCCAGTGAGAATGAGGAATGAATGGATATTGGGAAGTTGTATCAGGAGTCAGAAGCAGCAGTGCAGAGAAGAGAAAGGGACAGACACAATGACAGTTACACAGAACTATAAACCCAGTGAGAATGAGGAATGAATGGATATTGGGAAGTTGTATCAGGAGTCAGAGGCAGCAGTGCAGAGAAAGGGACAGACACAATGACAGTTACACAGAACTATAAACCCAGTGAGAATGAGGAATGAATGGATATTGGGAAGTTGTATCAGGAGTCAGAAGCAGCAGTGCAGAGAAGAGAAAGGGACAGACACAATGACAGTTACACAGAACTATAAACCCAGTGAGAATGAGGAATGAATGGATATTGGGAAGTTGTATCAGGAGTCAGAAGCAGCAGTGCAGAGAAAGGGACAGACACAATGACAGTTACACAGAACTATAAACCCAGTGAGAATGAGGAATGAATGGATATTGGGAAGTTGTATCAGGAGTCAGAGGCAGCAGTGCAGAGAAAGGGACAGACACAATGACAGTTACACAGAACTATAAACCCAGTGAGAATGAGGAATGAATGGATATTGGGAAGTTGTATCAGGAGTCAGAAGCAGCAGTGCAGAGAAGAGAAAGGGACAGGACACAATGACAGTTACACAGAACTATAAACCCAGTGAGAATGAGGAATGAATGGATATTGGGAAGTTGTATCAGGAGTTAGAAGCAGCAGTGCAGAGAAGAGAAAGGGACAGACACAATGACAGTTACACAGAACTATAAACCCAGTGAGAATGAGGAATGAATGGATATTGGGAAGTTGTATCAGGAGTCAGAGGCAGCAGTGCAGAGAAAGGGACAGACACAATGACAGTTACACAGAACTATAAACCCAGTGAGAATGAGGAATGAATGGACATTGGGAAGTTGTATCAGGAGTCAGAGGCAGCAGTGCAGAGAAAGGGACAGACACAATGACAGTTACACAGAACTATAAACCCAGTGAGAATGAGGAATGAATGGATATTGGGAAGTTGTATCAGGAGTCAGAAGCAGCAGTGCAGAGAAGAGAAAGGGACAGACACAATGACAGTTACACAGAACTATAAACCCAGTGAGAATGAGGAATGAATGGATATTGGGAAGTTGTATCAGGAGTCAGAGGCAGCAGTGCAGAGAAAGGGACAGACACAATGACAGTTACACAGAACTATAAACCCAGTGAGAATGAGGAATGAATGGATATTGGGAAGTTGTATCAGGAGTCAGAGGCAGCAGTGCAGAGAAAGGGACATTATACCCCTTTAAATTAGAGTTACTATTCAATGTTCATCCACTAGGTGACACTGTAACTCTAAAATGTAGCAAATCAATTGAACAAGAAGATTGATGTGTATTTCTTTATGTTGATTGAATAGTCTGTGTGTTTGGGTCTCCACAGTCCTGTTTCTGAAATTCTTCACTGTCTGCAGTTCAATGATCCAAAATTATTGTCTGTAATTTGTCCTTTGTACTTCACTGATACCAGCGGGGCAACATGTTGTACATATAACTGCTGCTTTCAATGGGGATCAGATATGTTCTGTTATACAGATAGCTAGAATCTCAGCTGCCATAAAGCAGGACAGGACTGCTGCTTACAATGGGGATCAGATAGGATCTGTGCAGCCACTGGGACAGAATGCTCTGTTATACAGATAGCTAGAATCTCAGCTGCCATAAAGCAGGACAGGACTGCTGCTTACAATGGGGATCAGATAGGATCTGTGCAGCCACTGGGACAGAATGTTCTGTTATACAGATAGCTAGAATCTCAGCTGCCATAAAGCAGGACAGGACTGCTGCTTACAATGGGGATCAGATAGGATCTGTGCAGCCACTGGGACAGAATGTTCTGTTATACAGATAGCTAGAATCTCAGCTGCCATAAAGCAGGACAGGACTGCTGCTTACAATGGGGATCAGATAGGATCTGTGCAGCCACTGGGACAGAATGTTCTCTTATACAGATAGCTAGAATCTCAGCTGCCATAAAGCAGGACAGGACTGCTGCTTACAAAGGGGATCAGATAGGATCTGTGCAGCCACTGGGACAGAATGTTCTCTTATACAGATAGCTAGAATCTCAGCTGCCATAAAGCAGGACAGGACTGCTGCTTACAATGGGGATCAGATAGGATCTGTGCAGCCACTGGGACAGAATGCTCTGTTATACAGATAGCTAGAATCTCAGCTGCCATAAAGCAGGACAGGACTGCAGCTTACAATGGGGATCAGATAGGATCTGTGCAGCCACTGGGACAGAATGTTCTGTTATACAGATAGCTAGAATCTCAGCTGCCATAAAGCAGGACAGGACTGCTGCTTACAATGGGGATCAGATAGGATCTGTGCAGCCACTGGGACAGAATGTTCTCTTATACAGATAGCTAGAATCTCAGCTGCCATAAAGCAGGACAGGACTGCTGCTTACAATGGGGATCAGATAGGATCTGTGCAGCCACTGGGACAGAATGTTCTCTTATACAGATAGCTAGAATCTCAGCTGCCATAAAGCAGGACAGGACTGCAGCTTACAATGGGGATCAGATAGGATCTGTGCAGCCACTGGGACAGAATGTTCTGTTATACAGATAGCTAGAATCTCAGCTGCCATAAAGCAGGACAGGACTGCTGCTTACAATGGGGATCAGATAGGATCTGTGCAGCCACTGGGACAGAATGTTCTGTTATACAGATAGCTAGAATCTCAGCTGCCATAAAGCAGGACAGGACCCATCACGCCATTTATATGTGTCACATGATATAATTAAATGAGTTCAGTTCTCACCTCTGGTTACAGAGTTGGCAGGCGAAACAGTCCAGGTGATAAACATTATCTCTCGCTCTCATCACCATCTCAAACGCAGGGATCAGTTTACTGCAAGCGGCACAATTTCCCGTGGTGCCAAACAGCCTGTCGAGAGAGAGACGTATTGGTGAGGAATTTCTAATTAAATAGAGCATGGACTAATTACATGTAATTAGCTAAATCAAATATTGCACATTGTGCAAATATTCAAGGCCAAATTAAAGGAAAACTGCCACTATAATCTATTTCTTCTTTCTTCTGCTGAATCAGGAATGTGACCTGCACCCAGATCCCCCGTCTGACTACATTTCTCAAAACAAGTTCTCCCTTCTCTCCTCTCCCCCATTTGTCTCTCTACTCCCTAACCCCCCTTTCCCTTCTCTCCTTCTGTCTCTCATCCCCTCTCCTTTCCTTTTCTCCCCCAACTGTTTGGCCTTACTCTCCCCCATCCTCCCTCTTCTCCCCCCTTCTATATTTCTCCTCTCCCCCATTTGTCTCTCTACTCCCTAACCCCCTTTCCCTTCTCTCCTTCTGTCTCTCATCCCCTCTCCTTTCCTTTTCTCCCCCAACTGTTTGGCCTTACTCTCCCCATCCTCCCTCTTCTCTCCCCTTCTATATTTCTCCTCTCCCCCATTTGTCTCTCTACTCCCTAACCCCTTTCCCTTCTCTCCTTCTGTCTCTCATCCCCTCTCCTTTCCTTTTCTCCCCCAACTGTTTGGCCTTACTCTCACCCATCCTCCCTCTTCTCTCCCCTTCTATATTTCTCCTCTCCCCCATTTGTCTTTCTACTCCCTAACCCCCTTTCCCTTCTCTCCTTCTGTCTCTCATCCCCTCTTCTTTTCTCCCCCAACTGTTTGGTCTTACTCTCCCCCATCCTCCCTCTTCTCTCCCCTTCTATATTTCTCCTCTCCCCCATTTGTCTCTCTACTCCCTAACCCCCTTTCCCTTCTCTCCTTCTGTCTCTCATCCCCTCTCCTTTCCTTTTCTCCCCAACTGTTTGGCCTTACCCTCCCCCATCCTCCGTCTTCTCTCCCTATGAATTCTGGATTGCAATCTAGGGAGGTTCAGATTTATCTGACTGGGCCCATTATCACCAGGGAATCACCCCCAGTGCCAGGACAAAGCACCCCAAGTCTAGCAGACACAGCAGTAAATTTGGGGTGCTATTAATATAGTTGATGATCAAAACCTTGTTGGTGAAAGGAATTTTGGAATTTTCCTTCCTAAAACTTCTGCTATAACCTAAATCCTTCTTATAGGGGTGCCAAGAGGCCTTGGGGGACAGTCTATAAAGTGTATTGGGGGGTCAACATACTTTATAGACTGTGCCTCAGGAGAAGAACCAATTTATTCCAACCACAAATAAAAACCTCCATTGACTCGTGAGCTGAATTATTTCTCCGGAACAGGAACTTATCCCTTTAAATACTGCAAATCAATATGTTAATTATGTGTCTGATAGAAACGCAACTCAATAAACTCCTTCAGTCTCTCATTCTCCTCCTGGGGGGCAGGTCAGGAATGACGGGGGGACATGGGGTCGTCGTGTCTTGACTCAAACACAACAAGAAATTCCTCACTTTATTCCCCTCTGCCCAATCACATCTCTCAGTCGCAGGTTCCCTCACTGATTTAACCCCAGAATGAGACCATTAATATCATATTATATATTGAGATTAGAGTGGCCCCCTCTTTGTTCTTTTAGGGTTCTCCATCTGCAACCCGGAGAACCGCCGACCCGCATCTATACCCGCTCCAGAAACTTCTACCCTCAGGGTACTGCAGGTTTTTGTTGGTAACCAACGGGTACCCGACCCGCTGTTCTGCTATCAGTATGAAGCCACTAAATAAGCGGTCACCCCAAATTTCCTTTTGGTAGTGACGGGCGAATAAATTCCCCAGACATGAATTGACGGCAAATTTCCTCGTTTCCCTGCAGGCGAATTAATTTGCGAAACTGCGCCGGATGCGCAATAAAATAAAATTGGCGCACTTCAAAATTATCCGAACGCCCATTGACTTTAATGCATTTGGACCAAATAGTCGCTCGTATAAACATTGTCGCTGGCGTCAAGATTGACGCACGTCAAAATTATTTTGATGCCCATTGACTTCAATATGTTTCGTGATTTTTTTTTACCGTTTCATGAATTTCGCAGTAAATTCGCAAAGTTTTTTTCGGTGAAGCATGCTCGCTGATACATTCCTGTAACAATTTAACTCTTTGGGGTCGGGAATCTTTTGGATCATTAACTCCGTTTTGGGTCCTCGTAGAAAGTTTTTGATCCTTACAAATCTCCCTGTAATTGGGGGCCGACACTACCATAACGTTTGGCTCCCCTCGCTGTGAAGGAGAAAGGCCGGCGCGGTGGGGGGAAACCATATAACGACGAGGAGTTTGACATTTTTTTTTTAAAGTCTATTATTTGATGTTAAAATAGAGCCGAGTCCTTTATTCCCTTTCAGAGATGTACCGAGACATTAAATTACAGGGGGAAAATGTGAAAATGCGGCAGATAAAGACGGCAGTTTTACAAGGGCGGAGCAACTGTAAAAAACACAGTGCAATGTGCCGCCGCTATATATATATATATATAAAATGATAATAATAATAATAATAATAACAAAAGATAAACACTTTAGAGGAGAGACCTGTACGTGATAAATGAGCCCCGTCTGATTCACTTCTAACTCTATGGGCAGCAATGAGATGTCCAAACTGCCACCCTCCCTCCACTAACTGTCAGTTACATCTTTCAATGTCAGGGTTTCCCAAGGATCACGCACAATATTGCTGCTAAATTCCCTACTCCCTTCCAAAACCCCCATAATTCTATTATGTGGCACATAATGACTTACTGAGCAGAACCTGAAGGGGAAATTTTTTTTTTTATAAATGTTTTCAATTGGTTTCACTCTGGGCCCCGAGCAGCTTCACTTCTCTTAGTTATTGGTTCTGTCTTAAATCATTGTGGGAGAAATTAATTTAAGTCTCCAATAAGTGAGCATTAAAGGGATGGGACTAATAGTAAAGAGATTTTATTTGTGTCTCAAAGTCTGTTATACGGATAGCTAGAATCTCAGCTGCCATAAAGCAGGACAGGACTGCTGCTTACAATGGGGATCAGATAGGATCTGTGCAGCCACTGGGACAGAATGTTCTGTTATACAGATAGCTAGAATCTCAGCTGCCCATAAAGCAGGACAGGACTGCTGCTTACAATGGGGATCAGATAGGATCTGTGCAGCCACTGGGACAGAATGTTCTGTTATACAGATAGCTAGAATCTCAGCTGCCATAAAGCAGGACAGGACTGCTGCTTACAATGGGGATCAGATAGGATCTGTGCAGCCACTGGGACAGAATGTTCTGTTATACAGATAGCTAGAATCTCAGCTGCCATAAAGCAGGACAGGACTGCTGCTTACAATGGGGATCAGATAGGATCTGTGCAGCCACTGGGACAGAATGTTCTGTTATACAGATAGCTAGAATCTCAGCTGCCATAAAGCAGGACAGGACTGCTGCTTACAATGGGGATCAGATAGGATCTGTGCAGCCACTGGGACAGAATGTTCTGTTATACAGATAGCTAGAATCTCAGCTGCCATAAAGCAGGACAGGACTGCTGCTTACAATGGGGATCAGATAGGATCTGTGCAGCCACTGGGACAGAATGTTCTGTTATACAGATAGCTAGAATCTCAGCTGCCATAAAGCAGGACAGGACTGCTGCTTACAATGGGGATCAGATAGTAAATATTATTGTTTTACTGTCTGAGCTGTGGCCCTAGCGGATTCATAATGGGGCCCTTACCTCAGGTAATCTCTGCGGCAGAGGATGAGATTTGCTTTTGTGTAGAGAGTTGATCCGACCTCCCCGAGGCGACAGTCGCAGCAGGCGCACTTTAGACAGTCCTCGTGCCAATATTTATCCAGAGCCTTCAGCAGGTACCGGTCCTTAATCTTCCGGTTGCACCCGGCACAGCCTTTCTGTTTGCCTTTGGGCTGCACCGAGAGCATCGGGACACCTGGGAGAAGAACAAACAAGTCGCTGAAAAGTTAATATACGTCCAATATTGTGTCATATTAAGAGAACATTTACATATATTTGTTTTTGAAATATGAACATTTTTCAAAAACGGTAAAATCATTGACTGATTAAAAGACTTTCTGCGTTTGCCAAAAACATATTCCAGTGACATCATCATAACGTGTTCCTATTGGCTGAAACTGCAAACGATTTATTGGGCATTTTGTAATGCTCAGGCTTTTAAAGGCAAAGAGGCCCGTTATAAAGAAATATATGGGAATAAAAAAAACCCTGACGAGTCACACGGGTCCCGCCATTTCTATAAATAAGCGCCTTTCAGCTGCTAAAGGACAAGTAAAGTGCAGTTAATAAGAGTGCTGGGCGCTAATCGTCTCTCCACAATTGACAATTTGCAAAATAAAAGCCGCCGGCTCAGAGGTCAGGACGCATTAAATATATATTAAAAAAAGAAGAATAAAAAACACTTAAAGCTCTAAAAGTCGAATTTTTTGTCGCACATATCGGCGGCGTAATTAAAGATTCCAAAACCTCTAATTGACTCCTAGCGTTGGCTGCTTTTCCAAATAATAGATTTAAACGGTAAAATCTATTTATTCTCAGCCCCACTTAAAAGGCACGTGAATGAGCGATAGCTTTGACCTGTTTCCCATGATCCTCTGGGAGCCCTTGGGCAAAGTGCATCTTGGGTAAAGGCCAAAGATGAGGGGCAGGGAGTGGGGGCTTTTTGTTTCCATTGGACCCCCACAGGCTCAGTTATAGCGGTTGCGTTATGTAAAGGGGAACTGTGCCTATATTGAGAAAAAAATCCCTCCCAGATCATATTGCGCCCCAGCAGAATTATAGGAGTTATATTCTGAGACAATTTGCAACTCGTTTTCATTTTTTATTATTTGACATTTCTGAATTATTTAGCTTTTTATTCAGCAGCTCTCCAGTTTGCAGTTTCAGCCTCTATCTGGTTGCTAGGGTGTTGCGCACCTTAGCAACCAGGAAGTGGTTTGAATAAGAGACTGGAATATGAATAGGAGAGAGGCTGTTTAGCATTAGCCATTCTATAACAATGGCTTTACAAAAAATTTAATACAAAAATTTAATTCAAAGGTGAACCCGGTAGATGCACAAAATAAGTCACACCCCCATAAAGATAAATATATAGGAAGGTCAGTGATCCCAATGTTATTAATAGGGAATAAAGATAAATATATAGGAAGGTCAGTGATCCCAATGTTATTAATAGGGAATAAAGATAAATATATAGGAAGGTCAGTGATCCCAATGTTATTAATAGGGAATAAAGATAAATATATAGGAAGGTCAGTGATCCCAATGTTATTAATAGGGAATAAAGATAAATATATAGGAAGGCCAGTGATCCCAATGTTATTAATAGGGAATAAAGATAAATATATAGGAAGGTCAGTGATCCCAGTGTTATTAATAGGGAATAAAGATAAATATATAGGAAGGTCAGTGATCCCAATGTTATTAATAGGGAATAAAGATAAATATATAGGAAGGTCAGTGATCCCAATGTTATTAATAGGGAATAAAGATAAATATATAGGAAGGTCAGTGATCCCAATGTTATTAATAGGGAATAAAGATAAATATATAGGAAGGTCAGTGATCTCAATGTTATTAATAGGGAATAAAGATAAATATATAGGAAGGTCAGTGATCCCAATGTTATTAATAGGGAATACAGATAAATATATAGGAAGGTCAGTGATCCCAATGTTATTTATCAGGAAAAAAGATAAATATATAGGAATGACGGTATTTTTTTCCGGTAAAGGTGACAACTTTAATCCTAACAGATAAATATAATTCCCAGGAATCAACACTGACATTACAGACACTCTGGCTCCTGCACCTACTGTAACTCTCACAACATTGAGCTCCATTTAAACAGCTACTCTATAATTTACTCCTCCTGCAGAATTGGACATGAAGGGGACTGTTCCTGCTGAATTGTGCTTAGTACAGGGAATACCTATGCTGCCATAGTTTTATGGGATCTCTCTGTACAGACTATGAGCAAACTTAGGGACTGTTCCTGCTGAATTGTGCTTAGTACAGGGGAATACCTATGCTGCCATAGTTTTATGGGATCTCTCTGTACAGACTATGAACAAACTTAGGGGACTGTTCCTGCTGAATTGTGCTTAGTACAGGGAATACCTATGCTGCCATAGTTTTATGGGATCTCTCTGTACAGTCTATGAGCAAACTTAAGGAACTGTTCCTGCTGAATTGTGCTTAGTACAGGGGATACCTATGCTGCCATAGTTTTATGGGATCTCTCTGTACAGACTATGAGCAAACTTAGGGGACTGTTCCTGCTGAATTGTGCTTAGTACAGGGGATACCTATGTTGCCATAGTTTTATGGGATCTCTCTGTACAGACTATGAGCAAACTTAGGGGACTGTTCCTGCTGAATTGTGCTTAGTACAGAGGAATACCTATGCTGCCATAGTTTTATGGGATCTGGTAATATTATAACCCAATTGAGAATGGATAGATTTTGGGAAGTTGCTTAGAATTACATATTCTTCTTGGGTTTACATCCCCTTTAGATCTTTTCAGGATAGTATTCTCTACAAAGGCCCTTATGTGCACACACCGTGCCGACTGCAATGAGAATCCGAAACACTGCTCAGCCGATATCAAGAAGGAACATTATCAGAATTAATGGTGCCAAGAACCTGCCTGTCACGGCTGGAACACTCATAATGACTCCTGAAACTTCTCTAAATTAAGAAGTAAAGTCTCTTGTAGTCACATGGCCCCATAGGCGTTCCACTTGCTGCAGAGAGTTGTGCTGCTCCGGCGATATTTGGGTTGAGAAACAGAGATAATGGAGCTGATACATTGTAACCGGATGCTGGACTGTAAACTGAGAGCAGACAGTAACCCTTCCAACACTTTCCTCTTGTCTCTATATATTAGGTACCTATCTAGTGTTACCAATCCCTATTTCTGTAGGGAAATGAGAGAGAGCAGACAGTAACCCTTCCAACACTTTCCTCTTGTCTCTATATATTAGGTACCTATCTAGTACTACCAATCCCTATTTCTGTAGGGAAATGAGAGAGAGCAGACAGTAACCCTTCCAACACTTTCCTCTTGTCTCTATATATTAGGTACCTATCTAGTGTTACCAATCCCTATTTCTGTAGGGAAATGAGAGAGAGCAGACAGTAACCCTTCCAACACTTTCCTCTTGTCTCTATATATTAGGTACCTATCTAGTGTTACCAATCCCTATTTCTGTAGGGAAATGAGAGAGAGCAGACAGTAACCCTTCCAACACTTTCCTCTTGTCTCTATATATTAGGTACCTATCTAGTACTATCTAGTTAGTGGATAAGTGAGGCCGCCGAGCTCTTCATTACTGGGGCTGAGCTACAAACAAGCTCTAATGAGGGAAACGTTTCCGGCAGAACAAAGTGAGAGGCAGAAATGTGACTGTTTTACATTGCCCAAGGGATCGACTCCAAAATCTCTTCTACTTCCCCTTTAGGGCAGCTAATTGGTTGCTCTGCTGAGAATCTTTGCTTTAAATAAAAGAGCTAATTATGTACAAAGTTTGGTCCCATCTCCTGCCAAGTGCCCATAATTGGCCTATTCCCCCAGCACTGCAATATGTGCTTTAAACGGGGTTGCCCTACTGCATCTGGCCTTAAAGGGGAAGTAACCCTTGTCTTTTTTTGTCTACATGAATGTGTGTGGGCACAGATGGACAACCCTTACTATGTCCCTTTCTTCACCCTGGGCTCCCCCAAAGGATTAAACAATTCATCTGAAAGACATGGACACTTACAGCACTGCTGTCTGGAGATGCCTTTAAGTGATTTAGCTTGAAGATTGAATTTGGGAGAGATAAGTAAGCAGCGCTCAGGCAGAGGAAACAAAACAAACTTAGCAGAATTGAATTAGATTATATATAAATGGGGAAATTGCATAATGATGTTCTCTATTAAACTCACTAGGAGGTTCTGCAGCAGCTGAGAGCCAGGATGTTTTTTGTATTTGTTTTCAGTGTGTTTAAGGGGTGGGTTGGGGGGTCTGCCGACTCAATGAGATCAATTTCTGCGCTTGTTATAATGGAAACAAAGTAACTGGAAACAACAGACCCTTTATGGTATTTATTATTCTCTTTTTGAAGAGAAATCCTATAGGTCCTTTGTACATTCACTTGTCCCCCCCAGGGGCCCCTGTTGAGCTGGGGGGGTCCCAGGACTGATTACCATGACTTTACCCTAAAAGAAGTGAAAATGACTATGTGTTTAAGGCAAAGCTTTTAGATCACGAGATGCTCACTGGCAGGTCACATGCTCCCATTAAAGAGACAGCGTCCCCCTTTTTTAAACAAATCCATTTGGGATGCATTTTACCATAATCTAAGAATCAAATCAACATGATAATCCTTTTAATATTCTGTAGACATAGACATCTTAGCAGTCATCAATGAATCTACTAAATAATCGGCTAATAATGAAGCCCCAATTATGCTAAAACACACCATAAACCACTCCCACTTCTCACAACCCCACCCCTTTTTGGGCCCTTGACAACAGTGTCTATTGTAACCCCCGTAATGGCGGTCCCCTACCTTCTTCAGCCATTTTTATACACTTTACACCTTCTCAGTCATAAATGACCCCTATTGGCTTCTGTACCATCCTAGAGCTGGCGGGCCCCAGTCTGGAAAATTTCCCATCAGCTCTTCTTATTTCTATGTATAATTTAAAGGGGTAGTTCACCTTTAAGTTAACATTTAGTAACTTATAGAATGGCTAATTCTAAGCAACTTTTCAATTGGCCTTCATTATTAAGTTTTTTTAAGTTATTTTCCTTCTTCTTCTGACTCTTTACAGCTTTCAAATGAGGGTCACTGACCCCATCTAAAAACAAATGCTCTGTAAGGCTACAAATGTATTGTTATTGTTACTTTTTATTCCTCATCTTTCTATTTAGGCCTCTCCTATTCATATTCCAGTCTCTTATTCAAATCAGTGCATGGTTGCTAGGGGAATTTGGACCTTAGCAACCAAGTGGCTGAATTTTCACACTGAAGAGCTGCTGAATAAAACGCTAAATAACTGAAAAAATGAAAACCAATTGCAAATTGTCTCAGGATATCCCTCTCTAGATTATTCTGACAGTTAATTTAAAAGTGAACAACCCCTTTAAGACAGTCTCCATGTCAATGTCACAAGATCAGGTTCTCTGCTGGGTCCTAGAGCTCCAGTCTGACCCAAATCACACAGGTCTGTATATTCTCCTTATAGTAAAGGCCACCAAAGCCTCATTTTATTTCACTCCTTCATTTTCCTTCCAAAAGAAGAGAAAAAAAAAGGGAAAGTGAAATAATAATTGAAAAGCAGCATTAGCCGAGCCAGTAATTCATGTGTGCAGTTAAACACTCAAATGGACTATGGCAGAATCTAATAAAGAATTTAGCATCGTTAAGTACATTTTATCTAATCCACGGGCCGCGCCGGCTCATAGTGTAACGAGAACGCAATTATGGGAAATTACTCAGACGGAGCTAAATAATAAACAGTCGGCTCTCCTTGAAGGAAAGATTCGCTGGTAACGAAATAGGGAATTCAACGAAAACTCAATCCTGAGCTGAAAGGATCACGTCGGGGGTTGGAGTTTTGGGCTGTGGCTGTTCCACCTTGATTGGGGCAGGAATAATACATAGAGGAAAAACTTGAAAAAGTCAGAATTTGTGAAGTAGTGTTAAAAGGTAAAGTTCCCCTTTAATATACGTGTGGCCCATGTGCAGTTGAACAGTCACATACAAAGGCAATTTTAGGGAGTTAAATCCTCTCAGTGCTGAGGTTTCATCTCCTGTACTGACAATTGGGGGTTGATCCTTATTATTTCATCCAGTTTTTGAATTATTGGGCTGCCTACAGCTGCGCTCTTGAAAATGGCAATTTAATTGTCTGGTTAACCGGGTCACTGATTCTATCGACTCGCCAATGATTCTGAAATAGGTTCAACTTTAGCATCTGACTCCCACAACCATGTAAAGGGGAACTTAACATTCTGTACTATTCACACAATACTATTCTAAGCCAATTTATAAACGGTCTTCAGAAAATGGGAAATTGAAGGAGATAAGGAGAAAGGGGAGACTAAGGCTAAAAAGCTTTGGAAATTTGGGGAATGAGAAGGAATGAGAGTCAGAACAAGAGACAGGAGGGAGGATAAAGTTGTGGGAGAAGGCCAAACAGTTGGGGGAGAAAAGGAAAGGAGAGGGGATGAGAGACAGAAGGAGAGAAGGGAAAGGGGGTTAGGGAGTAGAGAGACAAATGGGGGAGAGGAGAAATATAGAAGGGGAGAGAAGAGGGAGGATGGGGGAGAGTAAGGCCAAACAGTTGGGGGGAGAAAAGGAAAGGAGAGGGGATGAGAGACAGAAGGAGAGAAGGGAAAGGGGTTAGGGAGTAGAGAGACAAATGGGGGAGAGGAGAAATATAGAAGGGGAGAGAAGAGGGAGGATGGGGGAGAGTAAGGCCAAACAGTTGGGGGAGAAAAGGAAAGGAGAGGGGATGAGAGACAGAAGGAGAGAAGGGAAAGGGGGTTAGGGAGTAGAGAGACAAATGGGGGAGAGGAGAAATATAGAAGGGGAGAGAAGAGGGAGGATGGGGAGAGTAAGGCCAAACAGTTGGGGGAGAAAAGGAAAGGAGAGGGGATGAGAGACAGAAGGAGAGAAGGGAAAGGGGGTTAGGGGGTAGAGAGACAAATGGGGGAGAGGAGAAATATAGAAGGGGAGAGAAGAGGGAGGATGGGGGAGAGTAAGGCCAAACAGTTGGGGGAGAAAAGGAAAGGAGAGGGGATGAGAGACAGAAGGAGAGAAGGGAAAGGGGGTTATGGAGTAGAGAGAGAAATGGGGGAGAGGAGAAATATAGAAGGGGAGAGAAGAGGGAGGATGGGGAGAGTCTAGACTGTTGGAGAGAGAAGAAAAGGGGAATAACAGGTAAAATGAGACAGACAGAAGAGAAGTGAAGAAGGGATGAAGAAGGTGGAAAGAGAGGAAGAATGTGGATAGTAGTTAGTGGCCCCTGTTGAAGATCTCTTGGTGACCTACAAATCTCAGGAGCAGCTTCTGAGAGGGAGACCGTTATTCAGCCTGTGCCCTGATCATTCTGGGAGATTTACATAAAAGTGTGGAACTAACCTCTGTTTATGAAGCAAGGCTGCATCTTGGTCGGGAGAGGCAAGTTACGCAGACAACACGAGCCCTAAAAAGGAACAATACACTTTGGCCATTACTATTCCAACTGAAAGTATTGACAGAAATAAAGCAAAACTGTGAATAATCTTCTGCAAAAGGCAAAACCCAAGTTCAGGTGCTGATAGAACCTTCTGTATTGACATCACAGTCTGGCTTGGGAATGAAAATCAGATTAAGCCTTAGGGTCACATTTACTAAGGGTCGAAGTGAATTCGAAGTGAATAGTCGAATTCAAAAACTTTGAATTTCGAAGTAATTTTTGGGTACTTCAACCATCGAATAGGCCCAATTCGACTTTGATTCGAAGTGAAAATGCTTTGACTATTCGACCATTCGTTAATTGAAGTACTGTCTCTTTAAAAAACTTCGACTTCGCCACCGTAAAACCTGCCGAATTGCTTTGTTAGCCTATGGGGACCTCCTAGAACCTAGAGCCAGTATTTGGCTAAGTTTTGAGAAGTCGAAGGATTTTTTTTTGTAAAATCATACAATCGTACGATCTTAAAAATCCTTCGACTTCGAATGTCGGACTAGCCTATTCGATGGTCGAATTTCAACTTTTTTTCACTTTGAAATTCGACCCTTGATAAATCTGCTCCTAAGTGTATCCAGGACGTTTTTAGTGTATTTGCTGCCCCAGTCTTGTAAATACTCTCTTGCACCCCAAAACAAAAATTAAGGGCCAAACTTTTGTTAGAAAGATTTTAAAAGATCTATAAAAAGTCCAAATTCTGTTTTCACCCCTGTTTTTTATGTCAGACAGAACTTTATTTGCTTCACTGCCTAGAGCTGCACAATCTTTTATCCACAAATACCCCCAAACGCTTATCAATTAAGAAGACCCCGACGTTTGTGTACAACGCACCTTTATATTATTTCTACTAAACGTCCCCACCCCGCATTTATCAACACTGAACGTCGTTTTCAAGTTCGCTGCCCAGTTTTCCACTTTAGTGAAATTGCTCAGAAAAGCGTCAGCATCCCGCGTGGGACTTATAGTTCTGCACCATTTAGTATCATTGTATAAAATAGAGCCGTTACTTCGAGTGCCCCCCTCAAGGGCCTTAATAGACAAATTTAAGAGCAAAGGACAGACCCTATTCATTGGGCCCCTTTATAAACCGGAGCCTGAAATGTATCAGGAATAAAATAGAGGAATTGAGTGGGTTACTCAGGTCATTTATCAACGCTGGGCAAATTTGCCCATGGGCAGTAACCCATGGCAACCAATCAGATTGCTGCATGATTGTTCTACTTGCAGCTGGCTTTTAAAAGCTAATCACTGATTGGTTGCTATAGGTAACTGCCCATGGGCAAATTTGCCCAGTGTTGATAAATGAGCCCCAAATGACTCCCCTTCGGTCCTGCTATAGGGACCCCGGGAGAGAAGTGAATCCAATTGATCTGCAAAGTTCCGAGGGGTCCCAAACCTTTGGCCGAAACTCTAATCTCCTCCAAATAAAGGGGAAGATAAACCCCGGCAGCTGGAGATGAGGATGTTAAACGAATGAACAATAAAGAAATAAAAGGATTTTTGCTCCTCAGCTTTGGAGAGATCTGACCACACTCATTATAAAAGGGGAAATAATTCCAAATCATCGGCTTTCGACGCGTTTGGAGCCACCTGCGTGAGGTTCTTCTTATGTTCCAAGAAAAAAGAATAGCGAAATCCAATTTGTACCAATAAAAGTCAATATGTCTTTGTGCCCGGCTGATAGATAAACCCTGACCTGCATAAGGCTACAGCGGTTTGGCCACTGAGTGGTACACACTGGTTGCCATGGGATTTTAACACCAATTGGGTCAGAATGATTTTTATCTGAAGCCAACAGAATTTCCCCGCCTCTGTGTCTGCTTTAAAGCCGGTATTTGGGCCTAACAGATCATGTGACTATGAATTTCCCCTTTATTTTTTTTTCTCTCATTAAGTTTTGCTCTAATTCCTATAGATTTCACTTGTTATATCACAATACTTGTCCTTAGGTCTTTCTTTCAGCAGCTGCCACAGTTTAATTATTATGAGAGACGCCTAAAACACTATTCACGGGGCTTATTATTGAAAGTAGGCCACCGGCTTGGGGAATTAAATGAAATTCTCCATTATATTTCTTTAGTGCTTGTTATCAAATGAGAAATAGGGAATAAAAGTTCTGCACTAGACAGTACAGTATGAGGGTATAGCTTATTGTGTGCCCAGAACATTCCTTCTCTGTATATTTGTATTTATACATATGGGAGGAGGAGGTGCCATATTGATTCCCTTAGACAGTACAGTATGAGGGTATAGCTTATTGTGTGCCCAGAACATTCCTTCTCTGTATATTTGTATTTATACATATGGGAGGAGGAGGTGCCATATTGATTCCCTTAGACAGTACAGTATGAGGGTATAGCTTATTGTGTGCCCAGAACATTCCTTCTCTGTATATTTGTATTTATACATATGGGAGGAGGAGGTGCCATATTGATTCCCTTAGACAGTACAGTATGAGGGTATAGCTTATTGTGTGCCCAGAACATTCCTTCTCTGTATATTTGTATTTATACATATGGGAGGAGGAGGTGCCATATTGATTCCCTTAGAAAGTACAGTATGAGGGTATAGCTTATTGTGTGCCCAGAACATTCCTTCTCTGTATATTTGTATTTATACATATGGGAGGAGGGAGATGCCATATTGATTCCCTTAGACAGTACAGTATGAGGGTATAGCTTATTGTGTGCCCAGAACATTCCTTCTCTGTATATTTGTATTTATACATATGGGAGGAGGAGGTGCCATACCGATTCCCATAGACAGTAAGAGGATACACCATTGATACTATTTATAATAATCTCTATATTTGGGAACATCCAGTTTGCAACCTTTGAACTGCTATGAAACTATAACTCCCAGAATCCTTTGCAGCAGAAACAAGGACACACGTTGGACAATTCTGCATAAGATACATTCATTGCTTTCTTTTCCATGATATTGTAATCAGTCCAAAAATATATTTGATGAGATTTTAATTGTTGCCATGGAAATGAACTTCCCATTTTATCGGTATAATGGGCCCACATGCGCTGGAGCCGAAAGCCTTGGGGAAATACATTTATTTTGTGGTTAATATGTTTCAAGTGGGGGATTAATGGGCTTTATTCTAATGTTGGGAATATTCTGTTAGGCCTTTTTCTTTGGTGGTCTGACAGGGGGGATTCACAACACACACACACATATATATATATATATATTTAAACATTAATATAACACAAAAGGCCAATCACCAATTACAAGAAAAACCATCTCAGTTCCTGCTGAAAGAATCTAATGATCTCTTTCCACTCACTGAGTACAGCAAAGTAATTGCAGAGCAATGGGCCGAAGAGCAATAACCTGGAGCTTTTAACCCCCCCAACAACAGATTTTATTGGTATTTTCATACAGACAGACAGAAATACCCCCAATGTTCTGTTATACAGATAGCTAGAATCTCAGCTGCCATAAAGCAGGACAGGACTGCTGCTTACAATGGGGATCAGATAGGATCTGTGCAGTCACTGGGACAGAATGTTCTGTTATACAGATAGCTAGAATCTCAGCTGCCATAAAGCAGGACAGGACTGCTGCTTACAATGGGGATCAGATAGGATCTGTGCAGCCACTGGGACAGAATGTTCTGTTATACAGATAGCTAGAATCTCAGCTGCCATAAAGCAGGACAGGACTGCTGCTTAGACAATTATACAAGATAGATAACTCATCTTCTTTTACATTTAACTTGTCCTTTAAACTTTCCCCTTATCCCGTGTCTCTCGTGCCCAGCAAGGTACCAGGAATCGTATAATAATTACAGTCGGTGGGTGATTCTCGTTCCAGTTAAAGTTCCGAGCCATCAGAATAAATGCACCTTGGGAATATTTACAGAAACCACTAATGATTTCTTCCCTTGCGTTTAATAAATTTACCTCTGGATCAATTTGTCCGTGATCAGAACGCGGGACATAAACACTTCTACCCGGAGCCTTAATAGAGAACGGCTGTGATTTATGGCTGTGATTAACGACTCATAAACAATTTAAAATACAACTCTAATTAGTTTTTTTGGAGGAAAAAGGGGGAGACACGTGTTCCCATTCTGCTCTTTACTTCTCTCACTGTGCACTTTTAATTAAATCTGAATGTCATAATAAATAAACTGTTTTATTTCCTTTCCGACTTACTGAGCTGTTAGTGTCAATGTCTGGATTCTGCAACTGAAGGGGTAAAGGAATTGGATGGAGTTGTCCCACAGAGCAGCAGCTCAAGGTAGGTACAAACAGTATCATGGGACTTGATGGTGGCAGTAGGGCATCATGGAGAAAGTAGACAATATAGAAGTAGTAGGACCAGATAGAGAAGTAAGGCATATGGAGACAGTGGGACAAGATGGAGACAGTAGGGCAAGATGGAGACAGTAGGACAAGATGGAGACAGTAGGACAAGATAGAGACAGTAGGGAAACATGAAGACAGTAGGACAAGATGGAGACAATGGGACAAGCTGGAGACAGTGGGTCAAGATGGAGACAGTAGGGCAAGATGGACACAGTAAGACAAGATGGAGACAGTAGGGCAAGATGGACACAGTAAGACAAGATGGAGACAGTAGGGCAACATGAAGACAGTGGGACAAGATGGAGACAGTGGCCAAGATGAAGACAGTAGGACAAGATGGAGACAGTAGGACAAGATGGAGACAGTAGGGCAAGATGGAGACAGTAGGACAAGATGGAGACAGTAGGGCAAGATGGAGACAGTAGGACAAGGTGGAGACAGTAGGGCAAGATGGAGACAGTAGGGCAAGATGGAGACAGTAGGGCAAGATGGAGACAGTAGGTCAAGATGGAGACAGTAGGACAAAATGGAGACAGTAGTACAAGATGGAGATGGTAGGGCAAGATGGACACAGTAGGTGCAAGATGGACACAGTAGGGCAAGATGAAGACAGTGGGACAAAATGGAGACAGTGGGCCAAGATGAAGACAGTAGGACAAGATGGAGACAGCGGGACAAGCTGGAGACAGTGGGTCAAGATGAAGACAGTAGGACAAGATGTAGACAGTAGGGCAAGATATCGACAGTAGGACAAGGTGGAGGCAGCGGGACAAGCTGGAGACAATGGGTCAAGATGAAGACAGTAGGACAAGATGTAGACAGTAGGGCAAGATGGAGACAGTAGGGCAAGATGGAGACAGTAGGACAAGATGGAGACAGTAGGCAAGATGGAGACAGTGGGACAATATGGAGACAGTAGGACAAGATGGAGACAGTAGGGCAAGATGGAGACAGTAGGACATGATGGAGACAGTAGAGAAAGTAAGTTAAGGGGGGAGGAGCCTAAGGGCTCTGGGACCCATCAGACTGAAATCTTTGAAGATCTGAAGACCCTTGACCCCTTCAGACCTTCTGGCTTGGGGGTCAGGGATAAAGGGGCTCCTCCTTAGACTTGAGTTTCTGTGGCCCTTTTGGCTGGGTGACAAGAGTGTTTTTTTTGGGAATCTACGTCTATGTTTGTGCACTTTGTGAGTTTTTAATGGACTTTGGCACTTTGGGTGAAATAAAAGCAATCTTTGCTCATCTTAAAACAATAAAGTGGGTTAGAGAAATACCAAGGGCCTGTACTGATTCCATAGGAAGTCACTGTAATAGTATGAATGGGGCAATATGGCAGTCCCCTCTTGGTATACCCTAGTGCTATATTATCTAAGGCAAGCTATAGGGCAGCTCTCACCTTGTACATGTTTGTACTGTACTGTTTAAAAGGAGCAATATGGCAACTCTCACTCCCTATACCCTGCTACTGTACTGTCTAAGGGAAAGAAAAAGCTAAATACTGCAAGTAAAATAACAGCACATTAAAGGATCACACATAATATACCGGCTGTGTATTAAATGTTCCCCTTCACTACAATCTGAATGACATAGTTACATAGTTACATAGTTAAATTGGGTTGAAAAAAGACAAAGTCCATCAAGTTCAACCCCTCCAAATGAAAACCCAGCCCCATACACACACCCCTCCCTACTTTTAATTAAAATTCTATATACCCATACCTATATTAACTATAGAGTTTAGTATCACAATAGCCTTTAATATTATGTCTGTCCAAAAAATCATCCAAGCCATTCTTAAAGGCATTAACTGAATCAGCCATCACAACATCACCCGGCAGTGCATTCCACAACCTCACTGTCCTGACTGTGAAGAACCCTCTACGTTGCTTCAAATGAAAGTTCTTTTCTTCTAGTCTAAAGGGGTGGCCTCTGGTACGGTGATCCACTTTATGGGTAAAAAGGTCCCCTGCCATTTGTCTATAATGTCCTCTAATGTACTTGTAAAGTGTAATCATGTCCCCTCGCAAGCGCCTTTTTTCCAGAGAAAACAACCCCAACCTTGACAGTCTACCCTCATAATTTAAGTCTTCCGTCCCTCTAACCAATTTAGTTGCACTTAGTCTCTGCACTCTCTCCAGCTCATTTATATCCCTCTTAAGGACTGGAGTCCAAAACTGAACTGCATACTCCAGATGAGGCCTTACCAGGGACCTATAAAGAGGCATAATTATGTTTTCATCCCTTGAGTTAATGCCCTTTTTTATGCAAGACAGAACTTTATTTGCTTTAGTAGCCACAGATTGACACTGCCCAGAATTAGACAACGTGTTATCTACAAAGACCCCTAGATCCTTTTCATTTAAGGAAACTCCCAACACATTGCCATTTAGTGTATAACTTGCATTTATATTATTTTTGCCAAAGTGCATAACCTTGCATTTATCAACATTGAACCTCATTTTCCAGTTTGCTGCCCAGTTTTCCAGTTTAGACAGATCACTTTGCAAAGTGGCAGCATCCTGCATGGAACCTATAGTTCTGCACAATTTAGTCTCATCTGCAAAAATAGAAACAGTACTTTCAATGGCCACCTCCAGGTCATTAATAAACAAGTTGAAAAGCAAGGGACCTAGTACAGAGCCCTGCGGTACTCCACTAACAACACTGGTCCAATTAGAAAATGTTCCATTTACCACCACTCTTTGTAGTCTATCTTTTAGCCAGTTCGCTATCCAGGTACAAATACTATGTTCCAGGCCAACATTCCTTCATTTAACCAGTAACCTTTTGTGTGGCACTGTATCAAATGCTTTAGCAAAGTCTAAGTAAATCACATCCACTGCCATCCCAGAATCGAGGTCTCTACTTACATTCTCATAAAAAGAAATTAAGTTAGTCTGGCAAGATCTATTACGCATAAAACCATGCTGGCACAAACTCATAGTATTATGATTTGCTATGAAGTCCAGTATCTTATCCTTTATTAACCCTTCGAAAAGCTTTCCTAATACTGACGTCAGACTAACTGGCCTATAGTTTTGAGGCTGAATTTTGACAATTGGCTTCTCACTGTTGCCACTCGGGGCATTAAGTGGCCCATTAATCTCTGTAAGGAGCCCAATCAATGGGGGGCGTATAGAATATCGTTCAGTTCAACCTCATTCTTCATGGACCAATCGGTGTCAGAGCCGACCCTGTTGGTATCAGCCCCCAGGAAACCCTCTGGCTCCTTTAATCCCACCCTAGACTTGGAAATATCACTCTTCTCTCAGGGCTGTGGGGAATGCTGGGAGTTGTAGTCCTGAAGATTATTAAACACCCTCAATTTTGTTCCCATCTCCAGCTCCATTCAAGCATTGTGATCTGTTCCTTTAAAAAGGAAATGTATACCCCCAAAATACTGTTTGCTATTTACATGAATGTTCTATTTTTAGTGGTTTTTGAGATATTTGCAATTTTAGACTTCTAATACCAGGCTCAGCAACTCTGAAGGTCCGAGTGTCAGTGACTTTCCTATATCCGTTAACCCTTAGGATACTGACTCAGTTGATCCTGGTACTAGCAGTCTAAAAATGCAAATATCTTAAAAATAATTTTGAAAGTGCCATGCTAATTAAGTTCAGATTAAATCAGTTTTTGGGTTTAGTTACAGAGGATGTTGGTGTCTGTAAATTCAACAAATGGGTTAGAGCTTTAACACACAACTATGTCCATTCCGCCTGCAGCTGGAGCCCCTGTACATAAAAGCCTTGGGAACTGGAGCCCATTCAGGCAGGTTCTTTAGAATTCCATTAATGGACAGTAAATGGGCTGAGATTGAGGCGCAGGGAGATTGGCCCCCGATTGATCCTCGTTACATTGTAACAATCTCCGGTTCCTTCCCCACAGCTGCTGATTATTATTAGTCACTAATAAAGTGCTACTGGGGGGACAGACAGACCTACAGACAAGGGACTTCACACAACTATGTGACAGTTACATGAGGGTCTCAAACAAAGTGGAGAAAACTGTATATAATAAGCACTGATGCTGCCGCCCTAGGGACGGATATATTGTTACTTGTTCTGTTACCAACCTCCTGTCTGTACCTGAGGGGTAAAGAATTCGTTCTTGCTCTGTTGGTACATGAAGTCGACCCATGAAGCTGCCGCATGATGCACGTTCCTTCTTGTTCCTACATAGAAAATGGGGCCTATCTACTGCCTGCACCCACAAACTCCCACCTGTTGACACTAGCACCCTAGCTACTGTCTGCACCCACACCATCCCTTCCCCTCACACTAGCACCCTACCTACACCTGCACCCACACTGACTGCACCCACACCCTTCCACCCTTCCACCTGTTAACACTAGCATCCTAGCTACTGCCTGCACCCACACCCTCCCTCTCACTGACCCCAGCACCTTGGCTTCCTGCACCCAGATCCTCCCTCCTGCTCACACTACCACCTTAACTACTGCCTTCACCCACACCCACCGTCCTGCTGACACTAGCACCCTACTTACACCTGCACCCACACTGCCTGCACCCACACCCTCCCTCCTGTCCACACTAACACCTGCCTGTTACCTGCACCCATACATACATACTTATATACATACATACATACATACATATATACATACATACATACATACATATATACATACATACAAACATACATACATACATACATACATACATACATATATACATACATACAAACATACATACATACATACATACATACATACATACATACATACATACATATATACATACATACATACATACATATATACATACATACAAACATACATACATACATACATACATACATACATACATACATACATACCTACATATATACATACATACATACATACATATATACATACATACAAACATACATACATACATACATACATACATACATATATACATACCAGTTTGAGGTTGAAAATGTTTTTTTTGCAGGAGGCAAAGTGAATAAGCCACTTAGTCTCAGCATATCATGGGGTGACTGTGAGGGGGATATTTTCCATAGCAACCAATCAGATCTTTGCTTTTGTTTTCTAATTTGCAGGAGACCGGTCAAATCTAATTGCTGATTGGCTGATGTTTGTCTCTAATGTTAATAAACACTCCCCTAAGTTTTTAGTCTGGGCCTCTATCACTATTTGCAGCAGTCAGTGCAGATACTGGGGTACATTTTGCCTCCACTCATTCAGTTATATCTCCAGCCTCCGTGGGGTTTATAAAACCAAAATAATCCCCCCTCTGCTGAGAGTCAAAGCCTCTCAGACCCCCTCCATTAAATGACCCCCCTCCATGCTCACTGTTCCCACAGACTAAACATTCGCCGCAGCTGAGAGACGCGGAGACGAAGATGTTGTTTCAATATCGGAGACTTGCGAGTTTCATTTTGAATAATGCTCAATAATACTCAATAATATTCAATAATAGTCAATACTACTCAATAATACTCAATACTACTCAATACTACTCAATAATACTCAATACTACTCAATAATACTCAATACTATTCAATAATACTCAATAATACTCAATACTACTCAATAATACTCAATAATACTCAATATTCAATAATACTCAATAATACTCAATAATACTCAATAATACTCAATAACACTCAATACTACTCAATAATACTCAATAATATTCAACAATACTCAATAATACTCAATACTATTCAATAATGCTCAATACTACTCAATAATACTCAATACTACTCAATAATATTCAATAATACTCAATAATATTCAATAATACTCAATAATACTCAATAATATTCAATAATACTTAATAATATTCAATAATACTCAATAATACTCAATAATATTCAATAATACTCAATAATATTCAATACTACTCAATAATACTCAATAATACTCAATAATATTCAATAATACTCAATACAAAACAGCGGCGTTGCGGGGGGAGCAAAAACCAGGGAAGGATTTGGGAAATTCTGAAAGTAATCTAAAAGTGGAAATTAGAAATTCACCTCGACTTAAAGAATAACACAAAAGAAATATTACTGTCCACTTTCTAAATCAATAGAACACAGCTCCGCCGCTGAATTACCATGGCAACGGCAGCAAAAAGAAAAAAGCAATTCTGATTATTTGAGAATAAAATCACAGCCTGCAGCCCCAGGTTTTTATTACGCCGCTTGATAGATCACCGCCGAGTATTTATCCGAAATATTTCCAAATCACTCGTCCCCAGCCCCCGCTCAAACAATGTGAGTAAATAATCATCATAAAAATTTGGATTTCAGACAAACGCCAAAAAAAGGCAACTTCCTCCCCCCTCCCCCTCGCTTCCTATTTGAGTTTGAATGGGAGTAAATTGGGTTTTATTGGGAGAGGTTTAAGTACATTTTGTGTGACTTGTGTTAAACCCATTGCTGGCGCCTCGGAAATGTTCTTATTGTAATCTCGTAGCGTGACGCACTCGGGGTACAGGGGGACCTATTTACTCCACTAATCCATAGGCAAAACATCAAAGGGGAGATAGAATGATGCCGCTCATAGTAAACTCCTTATCAATCTTGTTTCACCTGTAGCAGCAGCCACTTCTCCTGCAGGTCTGTTAATCAGCTGCTTCTGCTACATCGTTTCAGGAGTCAGAGCCAGCAGTGCAGACAGCAGAAACGGACAGATAGTGACAGACAATAGCAATGACGCAGAACTATAAACCCAGTGAGACTGAGGAATGAATGGATATTGGGAAGTTGTATCAGGAGTCAGAGGCAGCAGTGCAGAGAAAGGGACAGACACAATGACAGTTACACAGAACTATAAACCCAGTGAGAATGAGGAATGAATGGATATTGGGAAGTTGTATCAGGAGTCAGAGGCAGCAGTGCAGAGAAAGGGACAGACACAATGACAGTTACACAGAACTATAAACCCAGTGAGAATGAGGAATGAATGGATATTGGGAAGTTGTATCAGGAGTCAGAAGCAGCAGTGCAGAGAAGAGAAAGGGACAGACACAATGACAGTTACACAGAACTATAAACCCAGTGAGAATGAGGAATGAATGGATATTGGGAAGTTGTATCAGGAGTCAGAGGCAGCAGTGCAGAGAAAGGGACAGACACAATGACAGTTACACAGAACTATAAACCCAGTGAGAATGAGGAATGAATGGATATTGGGAAGTTGTATCAGGAGTCAGAGGCAGCAGTGCAGAGAAGAGAAAGGGACAGACACAATGACAGTTACACAGAACTATAAACCCAGTGAGAATGAGGAATGAATGGATATTGGGAAGTTGTATCAGGAGTCAGAAGCAGCAGTGCAGAGAAGAGAAAGGGACAGACACAATGACAGTTACACAGAACTATAAACCCAGTGAGAATGAGGAATGAATGGATATTGGGAAGTTGTATCAGGAGTCAGAAGCAGCAGTGCAGAGAAGAGAAAGGGACAGACACAATGACAGTTACACAGAACTATAAACCCAGTGAGAATGAGGAATGAATGGATATTGGGAAGTTGTATCAGGAGTCAGAAGCAGCAGTGCAGAGAAGAGAAAGGGACAGACACAATGACAGTTACACAGAACTATAAACCCAGTGAGAATGAGGAATGAATGGATATTGGGAAGTTGTATCAGGAGTCAGAAGCAGCAGTGCAGAGAAAGGGACAGACACAATGACAGTTACACAGAACTATAAACCCAGTGAGAATGAGGAATGAATGGATATTGGGAAGTTGTATCAGGAGTCAGAAGCAGCAGTGCAGAGAAGAGAAAGGGACAGACACAATGACAGTTACACAGAACTATAAACCCAGTGAGAATGAGGAATGAATGGATATTGGGAAGTTGTATCAGGAGTCAGAGGCAGCAGTGCAGAGAAGAGAACAAGAGAATGAATGGATATTGAGAAGTAACTTGGGATGTTCCCCTTTAAGAAGATACTTTGTACTTCTCTATAGTTGCACCTGGCACCAGTACATTTGCCCCACCTCCTGTTCCATATCCCTCCAATTGAACCAGGGGAAACCTGGAGGAACCCCCATCTGCAACTCCTGGTAACCCCACTCTGAAGTTATTTGTTTATTGTGCCTGAAATAGCAGTTTTGGCCATACCCATATAGGCTTACTGGAGATACAGAAGGGACAGAGAAAGGCAACTAAATTAATAAAGGGAATAAAGGATCTCAGTTATAAAGATAAGTTGCTCATGCTTGGACTGTGTATATATAAGATAAGAGCAGCATAAAGGGCTAGTTCAATCATGTTGATTAAGAATGACAGTGAGTCAAATTGCGATTGGTCTTTGTTTTTTTTTTATTGTTTTAACGTTTCGTTCAGCAGCTCTCAGTTTGGCTTTTTAGCACCTGAACTGCTGGTTGCTAGGGTCCAATTTAACCTAGCAACCAAGCAGTGGTTTGAACAAGAGAGAAGAGGGGCTGAATATAAATATAAGTAATAAAATTTAACAACAACTATAAAATTGTAGTCGCACTAAGCAATTTTTTTTGGGGGTGCTGACCCCTATTTGAAAGCTGGTGGAAGAGGGAAGCAAATATATATAAATATTAGTGATGTGCAGACGGGCGCTTTTTATAGTCTCGTGCTTTGCTATATATTTATTTATATATATATATATATATATATATATATATATATATATATATATATATAAAATGAAAAAAACAAAGACCAATTGAAACATTGCTATAAATAGAACATTCTATAACGTAGTAAAATGTACCCTTTATGGGTAGGGTTACTATATAAATACTTTATAAATATTTAATCCTTAATGAGCAGGTTTTACATTAGGACACAACCGAGGCAAAACTGGTCCCGTGTTAAAAAAAAAAAACAGCCGCCGATTTGTCTCCCTGGGCCCCGGTGCACAAAGGGTGAAGCTTTTAGGCAAAGAAGCGGCAGGGGATGTGAGCTCTGAGTCCTAATGCAGCTAAAGAGCACTCGGCATTGTGGGTAATTGTGCAGCAGGAGTAGTTAATTTTGTATTGACTGAATGACAAGCCCCCGCGCATCTCTCTACTAATGACAAATGTATCACCTTTTACATTGGTCCTATTGCTCAGCCAATAGCCCATAAAAGCAGCCCCATCCATTCCATTCAGCCCCATCTCCGAGTCCATTCCTGGAGTCCATTCTCGAATCAATTTCCCCAGTCCATTCCCTGAGTCCATTCCTAGTCCATTCCCAGTCCATTCCCAGTCCATTCCCAGCCCATTCCCAGAGTCCATTCCCCGAGTCCATTCCCAGTCCATTCCCTGAGTCCATTCCCCGAGTCCATTCCCAGTTCATTCCCCGAGTCCATTCCCAGTCCATTCCCTAAGTCCATTCCCAGTCCATTCCCCGAGTCCATTCCCCGAGTCCATTCCCCGAGTCCATTCCCAGTCCATTCCCCAAGTCCATTTCCAGTTTATTCCTAGTCCATTCCCCCGAGTCCATTTCCCGAGTCCATTCCCAGTCCATGAATCATAGAGGAAACTTTTATCTGTGTATCCTGTGCTTGAATGGCTGCCCCCATGGCTACACAGCAGCTTGTTTATATAAACTATAGTAGTACTTATCTGTTATCTACTGTGTATCCTGTGCTTAAATGGCTGCCCCCATGGCTACACAGCAGCTTGTTTATATAAACTATAGTAGTACTTATCTGTTATCTACTGTGTATCCTGTGCTTGAATGGCTGCCCCCATGGCTACACAGCAGCTTGTTTATATAAACTATAGTAGTACTTATCTGTTATCTACTGTGTATCCTGTGCTTGAATGGCTGCCCCCATGGCTACACCGCAGCTTGTTTATATAAACTATAGTAGTACTTATCTGTTATCTACTGTGTGTCCTGTGCTTGAATGGCTGCCCCCATGGCTACACAGCAGTTTGTTTATATAAACTATAGTAGTACTTATCTGTTATCTACTGTGTATCCTGTGCTTGAATGGCTGCCCCCATGGCTACACAACAGCTTGTTTATATAAACTATAGTAGTACTTATCTGTTATCTACTGTGTATCCTGTGCTTGAATGGCTGCCCCCATGGCTACACAGCAGCTTGTTTATCTAAACTATAGTAGTACTTAACTGTTATCTACTGTGTGTCCTGTGCTTGAATGGCTGCCCCCATGGCTACACAGCAGCTTATTTATATAAACTATAGTAGTACTTATCTGTTATCTACTGTGTATCCTGTGCTTGAATGGCTGCCCCCATGGCTACACAGCAGCTTGTTTATATAAACTATAGTAGTACTTATCTGTTATCTACTGTGTATCCTGTGCTGCATTGAGACTGATACATTGTATCAAGAGAACGAACTTCCTATTGCAATGCCATATAAGTATAAATCCAGGATAAGGAATGAAAGAATCTTCTTATGAATCTCAGAAATTTTGCAGATAAATTTGGGGGAAGGTTTTTGGGATGATTGACAGACTTCTGTGAGCTCCCTGGCTCAGTGCAGGGGAGATTTATCAAGGGTCGAGGTCCCCCATAGGCCAAAACAGCAATTCGGCAGTTTTAGATAGCGAATGGTCAATCTCGAATTTTTAAAGCGACAGTACATAAATTTCGAAATTTGAATTTTCACATTTTTTTCAAATCTAATTTGGACTATTCCCTAGTTGAAGTACGCAAAAATTTGCTCGAAATTCGAATTTTCACTTTAACCATCGATAAATCTGCCCCTTATAGGCTACTCCAATGTCAGCCACAGGCAGCCAATCACGTCTCAAATTCAATCAGACAGCACCCCCCGTAATGCAAGGATCAGTCAGAGATTGAAGATAACCTATTCATCTTACATAGTAGTAAAACCTGGTTGCTAGGACCATTAACCCTAGAAACCAAATAGTCATTACTAAAGTAAACTGGAAAAAATGGCGAAACTAAAGAAGGAAAAATTCATCCAAATGCAAATCCTCTTATTATTATTACCTATACCTCATTAAATGTTCTGTTCAAGGTGGATTTACCCTTTATACGACTCCCGTGCCATTACAGGGCTACCTGGTGGCCGCTACCTCTTGGGTCTGGATTAACACTCCTTCCATTTAAGGGGAAGTGATGACATTTCTAGTTAATACCAAAAAGTAATTTTACTTGTGCGGTGACATAAAACCAATTACAGGAACAAAGCTCAATACCAGTTATTTAACTACTCGGCCGATTCCCCACTGTCATCCGTCACTTTAAATCATGGGGGGGGGGGATCTGCTGCACAATGTGAAGGACGTTTTAATATTTTGGGAGGGGGGTTTGCTGTGAGATATATTTACATTTACATTGCAGGAACAACCAACCTATAAAACTATGGCAGCATAGGTATTCCCTGTACTAAGCACAATTCAGCAGGAACAGTCCCCTAAGTTTGCTCATAGTCTGTACAGAGAGATCCCATAAAACTATGGCAGCATAGGTATTCCCTGTACTAAGCACAATTCAGCAGGAACAGTCCCTAAGTTTGCTCATAGTCTGTACAGAGAGATCCCATAAAACTATGGTACATAGGTATTCCCTGTACTAAGCACAATTCAGCAGGAATAGTCCCCTAGGTTTGCTCATAGTCTGTACAGAGAGATCCCATAAAACTATGGCAGCATAGGTATTCCCTGTACTAAGCACAATTCAGCAGGAACAGTCCCCTAAGTTTGCTCATAGTCTGTACAGAGAGATCCCATAAAACTATGGCAGCATAGGTATTCCCTGTACTAAGCACAATTCAGCAGGAACAGTCCCTAAGTTTGCTCATAGTCTGTACAGAGAGATCCCATAAAACTATGGCAGCATAGGTATTCCCTGTACTAAGCACAATTCAGCAGGAACAGCCCCTAAGTTTGCTCATAGTCTGTACAGAGAGATCCCATAAAACTATGGTACATAGGTATTCCTCTGTACTAAGCACAATTCAGCAGGAACAGTCCCCTAAGTTTGCTCATAGTCTGTACAGAGAGATCCCATAAAACTATGGCACATAGGTATTCCCTGTACTAAGCACAATTCAGCAGGAATAGTCCCCTAGGTTTGCTCATAGTCTGTACAGAGAGATCCCATAAAACTATGGTACATAGGTATTCCTCTGTACTAAGCACAATTCAGCAGGAACAGTCCCCTAAGTTTGCTCATAGTCTGTACAGAGAGATCCCATAAAACTATGGCACATAGGTATTCCCTGTACTAAGCACAATTCAGCAGGAACAGCCCCTAAGTTTGCTCATAGTCTGTACAGAGAGATCCCATAAAACTATGGTACATAGGTTTCCCCTGTACTAAGCACAATTCAGCAGGAACAGGGGGATAGATACAGGGAACAGACTCCCAGCACTGATACATTAAAGGACTAATAAACCCATCAATTCAAATTGAGGCTTTCCATGAAACAACAACTTTTTAACTTACACTACATTTCCATCTCACCCAACTGCGGCCACATTGTTTTACGAGCGAGAACCAACAGTTCAGAGAATGTAAACAGCCAGACACTGCTTTCAACAGGGACAATATTTTCTAAGTCAAAAAAGCAGTTTTTGGGTGCAGTTCTCCTTTAAAGAAGAGCAGGGTTCATGCATATTCATTGCATAACTCTTCATTATTCATTAGTCTATGGAGCCGCTAACAGGGATAAAAAGTGACCCCGTTTCCTGGATAAAGTGATCCCCCAGATTTTTTCTACTTTGAAACAATGAATTCCTGGCTGTTCCTTCCCAAACTGTCCGACTGGAAAGGTACAATCACCCTAGGGTTGTCACCTTTTCTGGAAATAAATACCGGCCTTCCTATATATTTATCTTTATTCCCTATTAATAACATTGGGATCACTGGCCTTCCTATATATTTATCTTTATTCCCTATTAATAACATTGGGATCACTGACCTTCCTATATATTTATCTTTATTCCCTATTAATAACATTGGGATCACCGGCCTTCCTATATATTTATCTTTATTCCCTATTAATAACATTGGGATCACTGACCTTCCTATATATTTATCTTTATTCCCTATTAATAACATTGGGATCACTGACCTTCCTATATATTTATCTTTATTCCCCTTTAATAACATTGGGATCACTGACCTTCCTATATATTTATCTTTATTCCCTATTAATAACATTGGGATCACTGACCTTCCTATATATTTATCTTTATTCCCCTTTAATAACATTGGGATCACTGACCTTCCTATATATTTATCTTTATTCCCTATTAATAACATTGGGATCACTGACCTTCCTATATATTTATCTTTATTCCCTATTAATAACATTGGGATCACTGACCTTCCTATATATTTATCTTTATTCCCTATTAATAACATTGGGATCACTGGCCTTCCTATATATTTATCTTTATTCCCTATTAATAACATTGGGATCACTGACCTTCCTATATATTTATCTTTATTCCCTATTAATAACATTGGGATCACTGACCTTCCTATATATTTATCTTTATTCCCTATTAATAACATTGGGATCACTGACCTTCCTATATATTTATCTTTATTCCCTATTAATAACATTGGGATCACTGACCTTCCTATATATTTATCTTTATTCCCTATTAATAACATTGGGATCACTGACCTTCCTATATATTTATCTTTATTTCCTATTAATAACATTGGGATCACTGACCTTCCTATATATTTATCTTTATTCCCTATTAATAACATTGGGATCAACCATAATTTTTACCGGCGCAAATTCAGCTGATCCCCAGTAACCGGAGGGGAATGGGATTTGTTTTCACGCCGTCCTCGCCTTTAATATTCAGCCAAACAGGAGACTTTGCTGCATTGTCTCTGCTGCCACTGCTTTTCTTTTGTTCAGTTTCACTGCTTTGTACTCCTGCCCCTAAATAAATGCACAGATTTCCCACAGACCCTTTTATTCTCCTGTCATTGTGAATTGAAAAGTTGCTCAGTAGCGCCACCTGCATGTCTGACAGTGCAGCAGCAGCACAAACTGGAGGGGAGAAATACTGCGACCTTTCTATCTGCTGCTGCTGCACTGGGGCCCTAACGAGCAGCAAATCCCTAAAGAGAGACATAAGCAATAAGAATAAAAATAAAAGCCTCACACTTAAAGGGGAAGTCAAGTGTAAAATAGAATAAGGCTAGAAATGCTGTATTTTGTATACTAAACATAAACATGAACTTACTGCACCACAAGTCTAATCAAACAAATGATTTATGCTTTCAAAGTTGGCCACCGGGGGTCACCATCTTGTAACTTTGTTATACATCTTTGCAAGACCAAGACTGTGCACATGCTCAGTGTGATCTGGGCTGCTTAGGGATCGTCATAAATGATCAAAACAGCACAAGTCAAGTAATATCTGCCAGAAGCCAATACAACAAGACTGATTAATAATCAGAATATACAGACTGCACTGGCTCCTGTGTTGTCATGTAATCTAATGTGGATTTTATAGTTTTTGTATTGTTTAATATAAACTTTCTCCAACTCTGCAGAACCAGTGGCTGCAGCGAAATAATCCTCCAAATAGAATCCCAGTTTATCTGTTTAAATCTGGCTCCATGATCTTTGTCCCTGCAGCTGGAGTTGGAAACAGTAAAGGGGATGTAAAGGCAAAAATAAAATCCAATACAAATCTCTACACAGTCGCCGACTGCTCTACAGGGAAACAAACAAAGCTGCTTGAGTTCTGCATGGCTGGGAAGTAAGGCGGGGGCTCCCCCTGCTGTACATAAGTATGATTGTTTCCCTGCAGAGCAGTTAGGGACCGTCTGACAATTCCTATCCACAGCAGTAAATGAAGGGAGAATTTCACTGCATACAGTCAGGTTTCTTATAAAAACAGTACACATTTTTTAATTAAAGTATATTGGAAATAGGTTTCTTTTTTATTAAAGCAAGTAAAAATGGGATTTTATTTTTTTACCTTTACATGCCCTTTAATAGGATCATTGTCTGCTGGGGTCAGTGACCCACCCCTCCCCAAACACCCCAGCAACAAGGCAGTGTTTTTAATTAAAGTCTGATAATGGGGAAAGTTGCTTGGGATTTGTAACATTTGGGCTGATAAAAAAAACAAATGACAAATCTGGGGGATGTCATTGGATATTGTAGAACTACATTTCCCACAAAGCTAAGCAGAGGTGAAGGCTGTAGTACATTGATAGATACTGTAGGAAGCCATGGGTTGTTGGTAAAATCTATTCTGCTCCTCCTCTGTCTCTTAAACTTTTAATCTATTTATAAAAAATATTTGTACCTGCGGCTGAGAGAAATGTAGGAGAATCTGCTTATTAACCCTTTCCTTGCTTGCTGACACCTACAATCCCCTCCCCCCAGTTCTTGCCTTTAACAGGCGATTGGTTTTTCAGTTTGCAACTGTCCTGCCCATAAAGAATAATGACTGGCGCAGTCTTGGGGTTCATGAGACGAGGGAAATCTGACCCCCCACTCCAGTCTCAGATTTGATTGTTTCAGCCACAAGCAGGAATTATCCATCAAACAAAAGTTTACCATAAATTCTGTTTCATGTCCCGTCTTTCTGCCCAAATGTGATTTCCCCTGAAAAATAACTTCTTGCATCGGCCGCAGGGGCGTAAATTATACGATTTCGGTGGGAGGCGGGTGAGGAACGTTCTGTACAGCCGCTACTTTAACCCCCTGCAGGGAAAGTGTGTCCTTCCACCTTAAATGACTTACCTCTATCAGTCTAACCACAAATATATACTGATATACTCATCCTTATTACTTAGGGGCAGATTTATCAAAGGTAGAGGTGAATTTTCGAATAAAAAAAAAATCGAATTTCTAGCTATTTTTTGTAGGGATGCAACGAATCCAGGATTCGGTTTGGGATTCTGCCAGGATTCTGCCTTTTTCAGCAGGATTTGGATTCGGCCGAATCCTTCTGTCTGGCCGAACCGAATCCTAATTTGCATATGCAAATTAGGGCCGGGGAGGTAAATTGCATGACTTTTTGTTACAAAAGAAGGAAGTAAAAACAATTCTCCCCTTTCAACCCTTAATTTGCATATGCAAATTAGGATTCGGTTTTGGTTTGGTATTTGGCCGAATCTTTCGTGAAGGATTCGTGGGGTTCGGCCGAATCCAAAATAGTGGATTTGGTGCATCCCTAATTTTTTGTGAACTTCGACTAGAGAATAGTGCAAATTCGATTCAAATTTGAAAAAAATCAAACTGTCTCTTTAAAAATTTGACTTTGACCATTTGCCATCTCAAACCTGCCGAATTGCTGTTTTAGCCTATGGGAGACCTCCTAGAAACTATTTGGAGTCAATTGGTGGACTTTGAAAAATCTAAGTTTTTTTGGGGGGAAAACTTCGAATCGAATTCGATTCGTATGATTCGGCCGAATACGTACCTATTAGATCAAAAACTGACCTATTCGACGAAAAAAAAACCAAACTTTGACTTAATTTTCGGTTGGTCTTTTTGAATTTGAATTTCGAAAGTTTTTTCAATTGGAAATTAGACCCTTGATAAATATGCCCCTTAGGGCTCATATCAATTGTATGTGAGAATTCTCACTCCTTGGTACATATTGATTACGTATTTGGCTCATCAAGGGAATTACTAATCACTTTTGTAGGGTAATACATTTAGTAACATTTCCTAAATGAAGTCATAATAGCCTTCCCCCATATTGGGCCTGTCTGTATGTGAGTGGGTGATGGGAGGTATATATATATATATATATATACAGTGCCAATACCTTATTTTAATTAGTTTTCCCTTATCCTGGCTCTAAAACCACTTTCATTTGGAATGGCTAATGGTCTCGTCCTTGAGCGACTCGCTGGCAAATATTTCATTCTACACTCACAGCCCTTCTCTG
Source organism: Xenopus laevis (assembly GCF_017654675.1). Lineage (NCBI taxonomy): Eukaryota > Metazoa > Chordata > Amphibia > Anura > Pipidae > Xenopus > Xenopus laevis. The sequence goes on from NC_054377.1 coordinate 2,121,928, forward strand.
CTCAAAAACTTCCACAATTGGCCCTGTATTTATCTGCTGTGTGTTCTGGTGTATTATACATGGAATTGGCTCTGTATTTATCTGCTGTGGGTTCTGGGGTATTATACATGGAATTGGCCCTGTATTTATCTGCTGTGTGTTCTGGGGTATTATACATGGAATTGGTCCTGTATTTATCCTGCTGTGTGTTCTGGGGTATTATACATGGAATTGGTCCTGTATTTATCCTGCTGTGTGTTCTGGGTATTATACATGGAATTGGCCCTGTATTTATCTGCTGTGTGTTCTGGGGTATTATACATGGAATTGGTCCTGTATTTATCTGCTGTGGGTTCTGGGGTATTATACATGGAATTGGCTCTGTATTTATCTGCTGTGGGTTCTGGGGTATTATACATGGAATTGGCTCTGTATTTATCTGCTGTGGGTTCTGGGGTATTATACATGGAATTGGCACTGTATTTATCTGCTGTGTGTTCTGGGGTATTATACATGGAATTGACACTGTATTTATCTGCTGTGGGTTCTGGGATATTATACATGGAATTGGTACTGTATTTATCTGCTGTGGGTTCTGGGGTATTATACATGGAATTGTCACCGTATTTATCTGCTGTGTGTTCTGGGGTATTATACATGGAATTGGCCCTGTATTTATCTGCTGTGTGTTCTGGGGTATTATACATGGAATTGGCTCTGTATTTATCTGCTGTGTGTTCTGGGGAATTATACATGGAATTGGTCCTGTATTTATCTGCTGTGTGTTCTGGGTATTATACATGGAATTGGCCCTGTATTTATCTGCTGTGTGTTCTGGGGTATTATACATGGAATTGGCCCTGTATTTATCTGCTGTGTGTTCTGGGGTATTATACATGGAATTGACACTGTATTTATCTGCTGTGGGTTCTGGGATATTATACATGGAATTGGTACTGTATTTATCTGCTGTGGGTTCTGGGGTATTATACATGGAATTGGCCCTGTATTTATCTGCTGTGTGTTCTGGGGTATTATACATGGAATTGGCCCTGTATTTATCTGCTGTGTGTTCTGGGGTATTATACATGGAATTGGTACTGTATTTATCTGCTGTGGGTTCTGGGATATTATACATGGAATTGGCACTGTATTTATCCTGCTGTGGGTTCTGGGGTATTATACATGGAATTGGCCCTGTATTTATCTGCTGTGTGTTCTGGGGTTTTATACATGGAATTGGCCCTGTATTTATCTGCTGTGTGTTCTGGGGTATTATACATGGAATTGGCCCTGTATTTATCTACTGTGTGTTCTGGGGTATTATACATGGAATTGGCTCTGTATTTATCTGCTGTGTGTTCTGGGGAATTATACATGGAATTGGTCCTGTATTTATCTGCTGTGTGTTCTGGGGTATTATACATGGAATTGGCTCTGTATTTATCTGCTGTGTGTTCTGGGGAATTATACATGGAATTGGTCCTGTATTTATCTGCTGTGTGTTCTGGGTATTATACATGGAATTGGCCCTGTATTTATCTGCTGTGTGTTCTGGGGTATTATACATGGAATTGGCCCTGTATTTATCTGCTGTGGGTTCTGGGGTATTATACAAGGAATTCGCCCTGCCTTTAATTAGCCTCCCTAATTACAAAAATCACCCCATGCTTACAAGTCAGCACCCAGTGGTGCAATTAAACAGATCTTAGACATGTGCTATTTAATAGGGGCTATTGCAGATAAAATTACCCCAGGGGTCTTTATGATTGCACTCATTTCCTCTCTTTTGTGGAGGAAGACAATTCCAGGCAGTAAATCCCAAATCATTGCTAATTCTCCCTAAATATCCAGTCTGCAGCTGGGCAGCCATAAAAAGGAGTGCCTGATGTTCTATATAATGGTGCTGTGCATCTTTGGTTTAATATCAGTGAAGTTGATGGAGGTTTTAAATGAAAAGGATGGGGGGGGGGGGAAATCAAACCTTAAAAAAAACTTTGTTTCGTATGTTCAGTGACTCCCTGCTGTTCCCCTAACAATCAGCGAAGGAAGTTCCGAGGCTTCATGTTGCCTTTAGCTAGAGACGCAGAGCAGCTCATGATTAAAAGGGGCGCTTTAAGCATAAATGTATTGATCAGCAAGGGCTGCGCCGTGCCTTTAAGTCAGCACATCATGGCTTAATGAAAAATATGATACTTAAAACAGAATCTCCAATTAGGCCGCAGTATCACTTGGGCACTGGAGCTGCCATGTGCAGAAAACTTTCCCTTTAGACGTTCCCCATTATTGATGGGAAGGGGTTGATAAGGATAAACAGCTCCTCTGGTTTCTCAAGGAACTTGACAAAGGTGACCTCGACTGTCCTGTGAGGTTTGACATCAGCCCAAAGTCGCGACTGGGTGTCTGTACTAATTATCTCTCATGGAACGAGACTTGGGGGTGGCATTTTGTATAGGGCTTCCTCTGATATTGAGTTAAAGGCCAATCCAGAAGGGGTGATACTTCTCTCAGCTTAATAATGAGCTACATGCAGAGGAAGAATAGATGGCAAGCTCTGCGCGGGGGTTGTCTCTAGCGTTTACAGGGCCTGTTTTTCTAGACAGACACTGGTACTGCAAAATGGGTTTTCAGCCACAACCCCACAGCTGCCTTGACTGGCGAAGGCTGGGAGCTGCACTTCAACAATAGCCCAGTTGGAGAACATTCATTTTAAGCGTTACTATTCCTCTCCTGCCTTCCTTCTCACCATTATTATCCATGCTATATATGGAGCTGCCATGTTTAAACACCATATTATTCTCCTTTTACCCCACTCCCTTCCAAATTGAATCTAATATGTCTGCATCTTGCTATACTTTCTCATCTTGCCCTACTGTCTCCATCTTGTCCTCCTGTCTCCATCATGTCCTACTTTCTCCATCTTCTCCTACTGTCTCCATCTTGCCCTACTGTCTCCATCTTGCCCTACTGTCTCCATCATGTCCTACTGTCTCCATCTTATCCTACTGTCTCCATCTTGTCCTACTGTCTCCATCTTACCCTACTGTCTCCATCTTTCCCTACTGACTCCATCTTGCTATACTCTCTCCATATTGTCCTACTATCGCCATCTTGCCCTACTGTCTCCATTGTGTCCTACTTTCTCCATCCATCTTTCCCTACGGTCTCCATCTTTTCCTACTGTCTCCATCTTGTCCTACTGTCTCCATTGTGTCCTACTTTCTCCTTATGCTCAACTTATTGCCCTACTGTTTTCATAGTATTCTACTATATCCATCTTGCCTTACCATCTACCGTCTCCATCTTGCCCAACTATTTCTATCTCGCTTTACTGTCTCCATCTTGTCCTACTGTTTCCATCTTGCCATAGTATTTCCAACTTGCTGGTATATTATGATATCAATCAATAAACTGTATTTTATTTAACATTGTAAGTGGATGATATTACAGTTGCCCGGGGGTTAAGACCTCTAATGCGCTTTGGTTGTTCATACAGTTTCCAACTTTCCTTCACATAACCATATTGGTCTTCTATATCTACTATCACAATATTCATCATAATTGCTGTTCTGTTAGATCTTACTTTAAACATCTTCTCAGCAAACCGGGTTCCAGTTTCAGAACACTCCAGACTAACTGAATTAGGTTCTCCTTGGCTGTTTCCTTCATGCTGAATTCCCTTCTTTTAAATTGATTCTTTCCTAAAAAAACAGCTTACAAGCTCCTGTTCCTTGTCAGCTCCAGATTGCAAGCTCTTTGGAGCAGGGCGCTCTCTTTCATTAGTATCACTTTGTATTCGTTAAATCATTGCTTTACCCTTCATTGTGCTGCATCTCATTGGAAGCTAATTGGCGCAGTACAACATAAGGAATAATAGTGATTCGACTTGATGTTGGGTCACCAGGGAGGTGATTTTCAATATATTAAAGGAAACTGTGTCTGAGGCTGAAAAGAGATACAAGCGTATACTTACATTTATATTGATCCATAGGGGGGCTAACCTCAATAAAGCAATACAAAGGCATTACAACTAATATACAGTAGAGGTTTTGAGGAGTTCCGTACTGTAGAACCCCACTGCTGTAAGACACAATAAAAAAATCTGGGTGCAAATGTATCTCAATAGATTGCAAATGTATCTCCTCGGAATGCGTCTGTCTGGAAATCAGCATGGTCCTATCCAGTTTACAATCTAATTCCAAAATAATGGACACAGAGATTGTCCTCTCCTCACTTGGGTCACTTTCCCCAGGAGCCAACGTACTCCATGTTTGCTCAGAAGTCAAAGATCCCAGAAGAGACACAGACAGGAAAATAACATACAAATTGAACCCTGGTGGTCATAATTTGACCCCAACTTTATAGTGTTTCTTTGAGGGTCCTACTCGCACACATATCAATAGGTCCATCCAGATCAATGATGAGTTCAGAGTATTTGGAGACAATTTCTCTTATATACTGGGATGAGGTCAGGGATTTGAGTGTAAATATGAGATTTTCTTTACACAAACCAGTTTATTTGTCTTGTAGTTCTGCGCACACACAACTTTGGCTATAAAAACACACAAACCTCAAAGGGTTTTGGCCAAATGTCTATATTTTTAAACCAAATCACACTTGGGTGATACTGTCTCTTAGCGCCAAGAGCGTTCTTCTGAATCTCGGATAATTATTCTTATCAATGGGCAGACCCCAAACTCCCATCAATGTTATGTACGTGTGTGAATTCATATAGACCTGCTCCCATGGTTTTTTATTGCTAAGTATTTTTAGGATACACATAACAGGGACTGGAGAATTTCTGGAGCATTTCTGCCCACGAACTTTCCCAACCATTCGACCCCAACTGGATCTCAATGAGTTTGAAGGGCACCTGGTTTCCAACTTCATCCTGACAGTTGGGTAACCTTTCAAATGACTATAAAATAATATTATTACATACTATTGACCTTTTTTCACCTACTTCATCGACTTTTATGTGATTGTTACTGTTAATGTAATGATGAGTGTCCGTCAACGGTCTACAGTTTCGACCCAAATAGTAAAGACCCTTAATCTATCCGGTTGTTGCTTAGAGATGGCCACAAAAGCAATGTATCTCAATTCTTCTTAGTCTTGGTACCCCTTGCTTATCTTTTTTGATGGTACCCAGATTTAGGGGGTGTTTTGGGGCAAGATGTGGGAGTCTTCTGGACATAGGAAGTATTGGGTCAGTGAACGGAGGCAAATTTGATGTCACATTCTCTGCTACCCAAGAATGTGCCAGACAAAATCCGTGGATCTCTATTCTACTCTAAACAGTATGGAAGCCCATTTTCAGGTCAACATGAGTAGGATAAGAGCACAAGATCATACCTTAACAATGGATCAGTATATTTCAAGCCACCAATACTTGATGGAATGAGCCTGGGTTCCATCTTTATTATTTAGCTTTATAGATATTATAATATATGAAAGTTCTTCAGATGTACCGTCCCACCACCATTGTCTACTCCATTCGTCGCACAATGTAGACAAAACACTCTAGAATCTAATGAGCAATTTCAAAATGTAACAACAAAATATGGACTCAACCTTGAAATAAAAAAGGGAGCAAAGCATTAAATATCTGTCTGGCACCAAATGAGTTGGGAGAGTCCTTCCATAACACAGAGGCACAACTTTATTTCAGGGAAATAAGATCCCATCCGGGGATCTGGTTATACAAAAACAACACAATAACAATGAGTGTTGCCGCCGACTATCAGGACACTAGTAATTGTTCTCTTCTTAAAAGAGATGACAGACATCTGTCCGGCCATTAAAAGGAATTACTGGACAAAAAGGCGGCACTTTGTGGAAGGACTGGTGAAATTACAGAGGGAGAGTGCTTTCAGTGACATTGATACTATTCAGGGCTTTCTACAATGACAGCAAACACCCAGTCCCGGCAGCTGTTTGGGGGCCATTCTGGGACTGATTGACCACTCACTCACGTTGGTATTGTTAACCCTTTCTTTCTCTGGTGTCACTTAGGCTACGCAAGTTACAACTTCAGCAACCTCAACTTTCCCCATTCCTCATTCTATGAGACACAAAGTGAGAAGACCTTCATTTCCACTTTGGCTTGCCAATACATGGATTCAATTGAGTGTCATTTTGAACAATGTGTCCTAAAAAGAGGCCAAAACGTTGATTTTAAATGCTATTTATAAGGACATGGGGTCCGTGTATGAAGATAACCCAGAAACTTACCCCAACCCAAACAATTAATGATGCATCTCATGGTCAAACTAAGGTTTCATCTCAATAGATCCCTGTGTAGATTCTAGTTTGCTTTTCCCTAATGGGTTCTATAGTTACTAATCCATCTGGGCTGCCCATTCCCTAACAGCCCCTCTGGGAAGACCTGTGTTTCTAACCTACTGAGCTATAGGTTTCTATGAGCGTTCCTCATGCTTGGGAGACCCATAATCCTAACCTGAGTGTGTCCTTGCTCGTACCACTTCTTCTGGAAATCGATTCCAGTCCACTGCCCCGTGCCAAACACTACTTCCTAAGCTCACCATGACTTTTGCCAAATAATAGGGCAAAAACAACTTGACTTCCATCTGCTGTTCATCCTTAGAGGCAAACTCTTGTTGCTCTTGAGAAACCATATTCTGGCATCCCAAACTTCTACCCTGTCATCAATGTCCTTCATGAAAAGTTAATTATCTTGAGTGCAGCCCATGGGGGGCCCATTCTGGAGGCTATTAACTGTACATATTGCCTCCATAAAATGAGAGGTGAACGATAAAACAATGAGAAGCCATGGGATGCCGATATGGAAGTCACAGAGAAGCGGCACGTTGAGATGTACGAGACCTCCTGACCACAGAGGAGACTGCAGTGACACCAAGGAGTCCCAGTTGTGTTTACTTTCTAGACGTGTCAAGTTCAGGAGCAAACATGCCTTGTAGGTAAGACGTGGGCAAGCTCAGGTCCCTGCAGTATTTATCAGACAGCATGCACCTATACCTAGATATATATATATATATATATATTATATATATATATAATGATTGAGAAGATAAGCACTCCAATATTTCTTATTAGTGATGGTTTATTTCACTATGCATACCAACGTTTCGTTCCACATTTGGACCTTTATCACGGTATATATCTATATATATATATATATATAGAAGCAAGACTTACCCTCCTCCTTGTCCAACACCATCGTCCCAGATGCTGAAGGGACTTGGAGAGTAGACGCTCCTCCGCTAGTAGCCTCCACCGCACGTTTTTATGGAATACAGACGCGCTTCCTATGCAGTCGGTCGTCCTTATCCGGCGAGCCAGTTCTATTGGCACCAACGGTTGACTTTTCCCCTGGATTGCATCGAGGCGAAAATGAAAAAATTCCACCGGTGGGGGGGGGGGAACGGCACGGCCAACGGCACAATCCCAGTCCCTTAAGGATAGAGGAAGAACTGGAGAAATAATAATGGCAAAGGGGGATTGGAGTCTCTGTCTCTCTTCGGCTTCGCTCTCCCCAGGCTGGAATCAAACAGACGGAAAGGGAAAGGGACGGCTGGGAGTCGTGGTGCTGAGCCTCTCGGCTGGTCGAGTGCCTTTCGAATTCACTTTAAATCTAAAATGATATCCTGCAAGCAGAGAGAGGGGGTACGCCGAGGGAAAGGGACTGCTGGAAGCCTGGTGTGCGCTCTCTCTCTCTCTCAATTTATGTGCTGCGAGCTCTCCTTCTGCTGCTGAATAAATGCACGCATTTCCCAGAGACCCTCCGATTCCCCTGTTAATTAAATCAATTCATTATGCTCAGATCTGATTAGCAGCCCTTCCCCCTCCTTTGAATCAATTATTCAATACACAAACATAATTGCCTGTGCCAGAGGTGTCTAAGTATTAGCTTATTTAACTCCAAGGACACTAATTATCCCTAGGGCGAGAGAACTTTTCTCATTAATTCTGACAAAACACAAAAGCACAGCCAGCCTGTGTGTGAGTGAGTGTGTGAGTGAGTGTGTGAGTGTGTGAGTATCTACGTGTGCGTGTAAAGGGGAGAGAGGGGAGGGGCCTAGTGATGACACCAGCACCCCCAGCCAATGTGAGAAAGCCGTCTCTCTCTCTCTTTTCTTCAACACACAAATAAAAGAGGAAACATAAAAGCACTCGGCACTGAAATAAAGGACACGTCCTAAAGTGGCTGCTAATGGAACATTATTGGCTTGGCTGGCGTAACCTGCCCTTTAAATTCCTCACTTAACCCCTTCCCCGGCCACACGCCTCTCCAGTAAATGACAATTTTTTTTCATTTATTAAAGATAAATAAAGAAGGGCTGTGCATGATTTCCAGGCATATTCCGCCTGACCTGCAGAGCTTGCAATTGGTCAGGCAAAGGGGAGGTGAAAGAGAAAGTTTATTCTATGCATTTTTATTTTGTTCTGTAGAAGGACAATGATTTACATGCCTTATGCTTTGTATTCACACAAGTAGGTGCTGCCATGCTGGTTCAGTTTAGAGCAAGAAAGACAATCTCTGTAGTCAACGGCCCAACTAATAGTTCAGTATCAACTACCTGTTGGCCTACTTAGTAGGGAACTGGGGGTCTCTTTGTTATGATGGATCCTTATTAAAGGCTAGAAGTCCCCTCCAAACTCATTGAGAAGCTGTGTATGTGCACACAATCAGAATCAGTGATTGGCTAACATATTGGCCAATGGAAATCAAGGTGTTTTTGATTGATGGAATAATTTTTTAGCATACATATGGACAGGTGTATGTAGGTGTTATTATTGGCTACGTGGACACTTAATGTGGTTGACCATAGATAGGTCAGCAACTTGGTCACTCTACACTTATTGGCTTGGATATGGAACCAAAACAATGAGTTTCCGGGGGTCAGACCATTGCAGTGGTGCTCTACAATAGGATCAGCAATAAATTGCTTGTTTGATTGGTGTCCTCACCAAAGAAGTTGAGGTAGCTCCATAGCAAAGTTACAGCTCAAAGAGCAACCAATGGCCAATCCAGATTGAATAAAGGGCCAAGATAATACCTTGACCAGGGGTCATCCAGGTAGCTACTGGACGAGTAGATATCAGACCATTTATGAAGTGCTCTTCTATAGGGTCCACATAGAAAAACAACAATTTGCCTGTAGATCATTCAGATATTTATTGGGTAGGTTTGAAGACCTCATTGTGCAAGGATCTCATCAAACTATTTCTGTGGTGCTCTTCTATGGGGTCCACATTGGTGACCTCACAAAAGAGTGGAAATTCCCCTGGATGATCAATCATTTCATCATCTGTAAATTTGATTTAATTTTCTCTGTGTTTCTGTTGGAAAGAATGAAAGAGATGAATTTGCAGGGACCGGTGATTCAGCTAAAGCCTCCTGGATGGAAGAGCGGGCCCGGAATGTGCACGGAGTTACTGAGGATTTGTTTCTTCTCCCACCTCTGGCTATGGGATTCCTGATCCATTAATCCCGGCAGCTTTATGAATCAAGAGCCTAATATTAGCTTTGCTCCCTAGAAATCTATTTCTTATTGTTTGTCTGGGGTTTTTATGGGTTTGCCTTTGAGTTCAGACTTCGGCGAGATGTGGTTTTGCTATTCCGGAGACGTCTCATTATTTTTCCTTTTGTCCTCCGCTCACGCTTCCAAATAAGAAAAAATGTTTTTTTGAATGCGCAGTAATTTTTCTTAATCTGGCCGTGGATTTGCTGCACGGTTACTGACATTAGAGAAGGAGAGTTTTTGGCAATGGTGAGTCTTATCTTGAAAGCGCACCTTGAGACGAGCAGAAATGGAGGCAACGGCTCGCCGCATGGTTGCCAAGTGAGCTGGAGGCTTGTGCCGTATTGGCTTGGCACACTACCATTTCACGTTACACACAGAGGTGGGGGAGAGTGAATTCTGATGGAGTTGGGATTTGGGCCTGAGTTACTACTGAGCGGATTCTACAGAAATGTGAGCCTTAGGGGCTAAATTTGACGTGTTGGTATTTTCCTTGCAAGATGCTCACAAGGCAACCACACAATATCTTCTGCCCACTCACTCCAATTGCTTTTAAAAAGATTTTTTAAAAAAAGAGTTCAACTGCTGAAACACTGGATCAGACTCACTGGCCCAATGGAGCTCACCATGGCTGCAGTAAGAGAGGACCAACAGGAGTCCTGTCAGGGTGCCCAAGTCAAAATTGCTGCCACAAGAAGGCAAAGCTTCACTCCAAAGGCGTAGGTTTTGGTACATCTGGGGAGGAATTAGGGCCAGGGCCAGGCTGGTATATGGGTATCTGTGATTCTTGATGGCAACCATGGAGATTATAATCTAAATTTCCTTGGCAAGACACATACTAGGTTTAATTTCCCTCACTCGCCCCCAACTATTTTGTAGGTTTTAATAGTGGTGATGCATCATGTAACTGCAGTGTATCAGGTAAATTAGGACAAGATGGGGATAGTAGAACAAGGTGAAGATTGTAGGGTAAGATGCAGACCGTAAGGTGAGATGGGGACAGTAGGACAAGATGTAGATAGTAGAACAAGATGAAGATTGTAGGGTAAGATGGAAACAGTAGGACAAGATGAAGACAGTAGAGTATAATGAAGAACATAGGGTGAGATGGGGACAGTAGGACGAGATGTAGATAGTAGAACAAGATGAAGATTGTAGGGTAAGATGGAAACAGTAGGACAAGATGAAGACAGTAGAGTATAATGAAGAACATAGGGTGAGATGGGGACAGTAGGACGAGATGTAGATAGTAGAACAAGATGAAAATTGTAGGGTAGGATGGAGACAGTAGGACAAGATAAAGACCGTAGGGTGAGATGCCGACAGTAGGACACAATGGAGACAGAAGGACAAAATTGAGACAGTAGAGCAAGATGGAGACAGTAGGGCAAGATTGAAACAGTGGGAAAAGATGGAGACAGTACAACAAGATGGACATTGTAGGGCAAGATGGAGACAGTAAGAGAAGATGGGGACAATTGAGTAGGATAGAGATAGCAGGGCAAGATGTCAGCAATGAGTGAAGATAGTGAGAATAGGACAAGATGGGCACATTAATACTATATCAACCTCCTGTGCACTATGCATAGACCTGAAAGCTAACCCCTGTGCCCCCCATGCCACTCTACTACATAACAGTACCCAGCGTGCCCTCCTCCTGTCTCTCTCTATAACTATCCCACTAAAACCAACACCTGATTACTAAACTAAGAGCCTAGCAAATACATCATGTATTCATTCAAAATTGATTGCATTTCATAATTGCTGGAAACGGGTTTATAGATGATTAGTTGCAGTACCACTTCTCACCAGCTCTTTAACTTTATCCTGTAGGGCTGCCATGGAACAGCGCCACCATCTAGTTCTAGCTTCAGGTAAGGGGCAGAAATGATAAACTTAATAGATATGGGATTCCCTACCAAGAGAGGGGGGATGAGTGATTCATTGGTGGAGAGGAAAGGAGATTTCACCATCAGAATAGGAAGGGGTTCTTTACTGTAAGGACAGTCAGGTTATAGGATTCCCTACCAAGAGAGGGGGAATGAGTGATTCATTGGTGGGGAGGAAAGGAGATCTCACCATCAGCATAGGAAGGGGTTCTTTACTGTAAGGGCAGTCAGGTTATGGGATTCCCTACCAAGAGAGGGGGAATGAGTGATTCATTGGTGGGGAGGAATGGAGATTTCACCATCAGCATAGGAAGGGGTTCTTTACTGTAAGGGCAGTCAGGTTATGGGATTCCCTACCAAGAGAGGGGAATGAGTGATTCATTGGTGGGGAGGAAAGGAGATCTCACCATCAGCATAGGAAGGGGTTCTTTACTGTAAGGACAGTCAGGTTATGGGATTCCCTACCAAGAGAGGGGAATGAGTGATTCATTGGTGGGGAGGAAAGGAGATCTCAACATCAGCATAGGAAGGGGTTCTTTACTGTAAGGGCAGTCAGGTTATGGGATTCCCTACCAAGAGAGGGGGAATGAGTGATTCATTGGTGGAGAGGAAAGGAGATTTCACCATCAGAATAGGAAGGGGTTCTTTACTGTAAGGACAGTCAGGTTATAGGATTCCCTACCAAGAGAGGGGGAATGAGTGATTCATTGGTGGGGAGGAAAGGAGATCTCACCATCAGCATAGGAAGGGGTTCTTTACTGTAAGGGCAGTCAGGTTATGGGATTCCCTACCAAGAGAGGGGGAATGAGTGATTCATTGGTGGGGAGGAATGGAGATTTCACCATCAGCATAGGAAGGGGTTCTTTACTGTAAGGGCAGTCAGGTTATGGGATTCCCTACCAAGAGAGGGGAATGAGTGATTCATTGGTGGGGAGGAAAGGAGATCTCACCATCAGCATAGGAAGGGGTTCTTTACTGTAAGGACAGTCAGGTTATGGGATTCCCTACCAAGAGAGGGGAATGAGTGATTCATTGGTGGGGAGGAAAGGAGATCTCAACATCAGCATAGGAAGGGGTTCTTTACTGTAAGGGCAGTCAGGTTATGGGATTCCCTACCAAGAGAGGGGGAATGAGTGATTCATTGGTGGGGAGGAATGGAGATTTCACCATCAGCATAGGAAGGGGTTCTTTACTGTAAGGGCAATCAGGTTATGGGATGGCCTACCAAGAGAGGGGAATGAGTGATTCATTGGTGGGGAGGAAAGGAGATCTCACCATCAGCATAGGAAGGGGTTCTTTACTGTAAGGGCAGTCAAGTTATAAGATTCCCTACCAAGAGAGGGGGGATGAGTTATTCATTGGTGGAGAGGAAAGGAGATTTCACCATCAGCATAGGAAGGGGTTCCTTAATGTAAGGGCAGGTTATGGGATTCCCTAACATGAGATATTAAATTACAATGGTCAGTGCTGTCTGGAGATACTGAGAGTTGTAGTTCCACAGTAGCTGGGAGTATAGCAGTTAATAGTGGGAATGCACAGGTTTGTGCTTATATAGGTCAGGCAGGTGATTTGGATCCCGGGAGTCTCACTAGATTTAGGTCTATTTCGCTACTTTTTAGCTAATTTCCCTGTGTAATACATTTATCATCTCATTACACAGAAGCTGAATCAGCAGAAATAACCTCCTACCTCTTACACT